>NW_015506121.1:540900-553480 GCF_001515645.1 Sinocyclocheilus grahami | reverse complement strand
CATTGACATAAAAAAGGAAATTTACTTTTGCTACTTAAGTACTTTTAAAAGCAAGTACTTCTGTACTTTTACTTAAGTAAAAATCTGTCTTTACAACTTTTACTTGTAATGGAGTAATATTTGACCAGCAGTATCTGTACTTTCACTCAAGTAATGGAGTTGAGTACTTTGTCCGCCTCTGGATGCCACCTCTGGAGACACCATAGTGGATGCCGCCACATCGGGAGGTTCTGTGGTGGTGTATGCAGCCCAAACACACCATAAAGCAACCCCCATTATGGGAAGCGCTGCAGACAGGGGAATCAGTTCTGGAACAGGAGGGCTAGAGTGAGTTGGTTTGGGAATCTCAGCTGCACGTGCTGACACCAGCGGTGGATCCTCCACACTCGATGCCAGTCTGAGATACTGAAGAACAGACCTTGAAGATATGGGTGCAACAGACAGGACAGCTGTGACCTGACATGACTCTGGGATGACAGCTGTGATGCGACGAGGCTCTGGACGATCAGCTGTAACTTGACTTGACTCAGGAAGATCAGCTGAGACTTGACCTGACTCAGGGAGATCAGCGGAGACTTGACGAGACTCTGGGCTTTCGGCCAACTTATGACGAGGCTCTGGAGAGGAGGTTCCTGCGGGAGCGCTGCACTGCTCCTCCGCAACTCCCACAGTAAATGCCAAGTCAGTATAGCATTCCAGGGTCCAGCTTGGGTCATGCAATGGCATGATTAAACCAAGTGACTCAGACAGTCCCCCTCGAAAAAAGATCATAAGGGATACCTCAGACATTCTGGTTTGATGAGCAGGCTTAATGAAGTCCATGACATACTCCTCAATTGGCCGATCACCTTGACGAAGACACATTATCTTAACTGATGCTGGATCCATATTGGTCAGTCGTTCTGTAACATGTCAATGCAAGGAAGAGTCAAGGTAGGATCCAAATGCAATCAGTGGAACATTTAATAAAACAAAAGGTAATCCAAATCCAGAAATATAGAACCAAACACAGAGAGAACCAGGAAACAGAAACAACATGCCACAACTTCGCAAAGACAACGACTGACTCAGACTGACTAAAACACAGAACTGTTATACACAGAGACACTAAAAAGATGACAAGGTAACAAGACACACCTGGGAAAGTTATCAAGAGGACCAATGAAACAAAAGAACAACAAAATGACTACAAAAGGCACTCTAGACAGGAAGTAACACAAAAGTCCAAACACAAGGCAGGGGAACATGAGCCAGATCATGACAATAACATGTATGTAACCCACACATTTGTCTATAATGTTCTAATCACTCATTGTGTATGCATTTTTAATAACTATTGAATAGCTTAAGGGTTCATATTCATGTTCAGTATCTGTTTTTGAATCTTCTTGCTTGAAACGTTTCTTCCAATCAATTCTTTGTCAAATGTATCATACTCTTGTTATAGAAATCATGTTCAAATTATACTCTGCAAGAGCGGGAATATTCGGATCATGTGACTGATAAGATAACATGTTGATTTATGTATTGGAAGGAGAAACATGGCAACACCCCGAGCTAAGACAGTGTCTAATTGGTCAAGACACCATTTGGGATTTGTCCAACAGCCATGTTTAAATACTCAGGACACCATCAAATTATGCTTTTTCTTGCCTTTCGCTGCTTTTTAGCACTCTTTTAGTGTGCTCTGGCTTACACGCCAGCTGCTCCTCTAAAACCATGAGGAGAAATGCCATCTAGTCTCGTCACTCCTCTTGCTGGCTTCTACTTTAATTTCTTTTCTTTTCCATTGAGAGTTTCATGTTCTGAGTTAAGTTTTGCCGCAACGCCATGTCTCAGAGTCCAACCTCGAGTGCCCATCTAAAACTTCAACCAGCCCACAACTCCGCAACTTCAGCCAACGCCCAAGACTTCGCTACTAAGGACCACTGAACTTCCAGCCATTCAGCAACCTTGGGAAACCCCTTTCTGTAACGACAACAATAAAAGGGAATCCCTTAACTCAAAGGCAACGCAAATACAACCTCCAGATTTTATCTGAACTGGTGCATTTAATAAAGTTTATAGCCTCATTGAGAGACTCAATGCGAGGGTTAATTAGATGATTGATGGTTGTTCAGGTCTATGCAACTGCTTATATTGCTATAAACTTGGGATTTCATATTTTCACTCTTCTAAACTCTTTCCTCACTTTCTCTCTTTCTGCAAATTGTGTGAATATATGAGTGCATATATTTATGTGTTAGATTAGTTTATATGTCTTAGATTTATCCAAGAAAGCCTTATTTATATTGAAAAGAGAAGTATCTTGCGTTTTGTGCTCACAAGTTAATGTCTTAAACTGCCGATCTTGTTACTGTGCTAATACACAGTGTTTACAGTATATATTGGATATTAATATACATGCAGAGTTGATGTTGTATGGCTCGTTCAATGAATCGCTGTCCGGCTGGCCGTAAAACAGTGATTCCAGTTCAAATTCCCTATAAAATCTTAAATGATTCCCTTTGAGCCTGTTTCCCTTACAGAGATGTTTGTAGAATTGTAAAGTCTTATGAAAATGATAAACCCTGCATGAAATCATGACATCAAATATTCTGTTTAGTTGCACAAATTACATTTAAATTGACTTCTTGACTTGTTACATAGTCATTATTGACTGAATTTTAGAGATAATTCTATCAGATCATGTAGACATTACTGATGATCATTTACATCCTATTAGGCACATAATGTCAACTCACAGATTTTGAGTGCATAAATAATTTATCCTTTGACTAATCCTTCAGAGAAATAGTGGAATAATTGACGGGTCATGGCTGATCTTCTATAAGTGAGCTTCCACTGCATCTTAGCTGTGTTGATGAGAAGTTAATAGAAGTGAATGTCCATGCAGTTGAGATGATGCATTTAAGAAATGAATGTGTGCTTATCTCCTTTGCCAGATTTGAGCTGCATACAGTGTATGGAATGGTCAGGAAACGTCAGATACTGATGACTTTTGGGTTAGGGTTAGGGTTAGGGTTCTGTGACACATGACACATGACTATTGCATTAGAATTTGGTCTTGTATCTGAATACTCTAAATTAATTCAGACTCAGTTGTCTGCAGCGGCAATGCAATTTACTTTTAATTTGCTCAAAATAGGGCTGGTTCTTGAATTCTGTGTTAACGTTTTTTTTTTTTTTTACTGTCAGACTTTCATTGTTGTGCCAAGTGTTTTTTTTTTTTTAGATAATTTCTCAAGGACCCTGCATTCTACACTGCGTTCCACTAATTTGGTCAGAATAATTGTGTACCTGCTTGCTTTCACCATGTAGAACATGGTCAGTTTGTAGAAGTTTTAAAGATCTTGACTAAGTGGTTGAGTTCAGTTGGTATGTTCAGTTATGGTTGGGGCTGAACTCTGCAGGACAGTAGCCCAGCATTGAACACCCCTTATGTAGAACAGAGCAGTATTTGAGGTTAAACATATCCCATCATTCATCATGTTCATTTGCCCTGAAATCACAAGAATTCTAAGAAGATTTTGTGTAAGTTAAATTAATTAGATATTACATATAATTGTGTAGTAAAATGTAAAGTGTTGTACATTGTTATTGGTGCAGAGATGATTGTGTATTTTGCTCTAAAATGTTTGCAATTGCTTTTTAGCACTTGATTAGAAGAATCATAATTATTAAATTGCATTGTCTGTTATATGGGTTTATCTTTAAAATATTGATAATCAAAATATGTAAATAAATGTGATTTAAGTATACAAGCGGTCAAGTGCAAAGACCACATGTGTGGGTTCTGGGACAATCTCCAAGTGCACGTGAAGTCATTTGATTCATGACAAGTCAACACAAACCATGGTCACCCTGCTGGTGAATGCTGTAACAACACCCTCTGATTCTAAAATCTGTCTTTTTCTATTGACTGACCAACATATATTGCTAATATTTTATAAGATATTTCAACAGTGTTTCAACAAATTCTACCAGAACTAGCATTCTTTTTCTTTTTCTTTTTTTTTGTGGACCTTTTTAGACCCGTTGACTGGTGGCAGAACTAACTAGTCGACAGTGTTGTGAGCCCATGATGTATTTTCTCTTCTTCTTTTTCTTAGCCTCTCTTTAGCCTCAGCACTACCTTATTTCTTTCTCTTCTTCTTATGCTGTTCATGTTGTGTTCTCTCTGTCTGTCTTTCTTTCTCTCCCTCCTTTGGATTTCGAATCATGATCCCCTCTGCTGCAAAGAAAACTCCACCTACTCAGAGCTGCTAATGTAGTCACTGACAGTGCAAGCTCTCTCCTGCGTGCTCGCTCTCTCTCTCTCTCTCTCTCTCTCCCTCTCTCCCTCTCTCGCTCTCTCTCTCTCTCTCTCTCGCTCTCTCTCTCACGCTCTCCACTCCGGTTCCACATAAATAAATAGCGTCAGAAGGATGTGGGAGAAGAAAGATGTTGCTGCCACTGGAAAAAGAACAATGTTGAGGGAACTCTCCCCTGTTTATCTTCAGCGCATGCTTCCAGTCTGGGGATTACAGGCACATTCCCTCTGGATTTCTTGCCCACTGAATGATGCTCTGTTCTGACGGTGCTCCTTCCATACCAAAAGCAAGGACTACTGGACTTTTCTCACTGTTTATACCTACCTGCCAGAGAGCCACTGATCTAGCCAGCCAGAGGAGCCCATGGAGTCCATCCCTGTGGTAGATGGTCCACTTCACATTTGTGCTTGGCAATAGACAAAGAGGCAACGAGATTAGAAACTTTGGCAGCCGATCAGCTCCATGGTTTTCTGACTTTATCAAGGCTGTGATTTTTGGCATCTGATAAAGAGGTAGGACTTAAAAACATATTTCTTTTTTCTTCGCAATTTAGTGTTTTCTATGCTTTGACTGCACTTTTTGTACTTTCCTTGCGCATGATGGTTCTGCAATGTGGTATTTTGGAATATTTTCAATGGATTACAGTTCAAATTAAAAGATTCAAAGTTTTAATACCATCTGTTTTGATACCATCCACTATTCATTATCCCATAGCTGTTGTGAAAACTCAGAGGAACCCAAAATAGGGCCCTCGATGCCAAAAATGGCTTTGTTGGGTTAGAAGAGACTTAAAGACATCCAGGAACCCTCATTCCAGCTGTATGTGTTGCTTTAGCAACCCACATGGGGACTTCTTGCAATATTGTGGACGCAGGTGATGTGTGATGCCTGCTGAGGTAGCTCATTACTCTGAGCCAAGAGACTGAGGCTACACATCGGCTGAAACCAGTTTTGTTGCTGTGCCAAAACATCTCTGTCACACTCACAAATGCCAAACACGCCGTGGCGTATTTCCCATCCTCAATGGCAGGCTGTTTTTCTAGTTTCTGTAAAATTAGAAGTGTTGTATGGCAGATTCTTTGTCTTCAGAGAATTGTCGCTACATCTCAAGGATCTGATTTAGCCAGAAGGCACTTTTTGCCACATTGGTGTCCAGGATTTCTTTTTTAGTGCCATTGAGCCTATATCCACTCTCCTACACACATGCCTCTTGAAGTATTATATTCCCCATTTCTCCCACTTAAGAAGGTACTTATTGATGCTAAAAAGTCATTGTGGAAGAGTGCAGGCATCTTAGATGTGTACTTATAGGGCCAAATGTGCCAATGACTAGTTTGTAAGCAAAGATAGACTAAAAAGATGTATAAGGAATCATTTGGGCAAGAGATCTAATGAGCACCTAAGGGCAGGTTGGCATACTGTCTGGCCAGGGATGGAAAAATCCCTCCATAGATTTGAACAGAAATAATTACCAGAGAAAAGGAAATTAGCTGCTTTGCTTACCTGCTTGTGACTAGCATGGCCATTGAAAATGGGATAGTTTTTTTAAAACCATCATATGTTTGCAACATTTATAGAAGGTATATTTTGAGAAGAAAAATATTAAATAAAAATATGTTTATAAAATGCTATTTAACTTTATTGTTGGCATTAATATACAAATAGTGCTATCCTGAAATGCTTGAGCTATCTCGAGTCAATTGAATGTAGGGTACAACGGGCATAAAGGCGCACCTTAAGAAAAAATGTGCTTTTCACTGAGCCCAAAATGTATGATTTCAGGGAGAAAATAAAAATGTATTGAACATTTATGGAGCCACAGATTTTTTGTGAAAATAAATCATACAAGTCGTTTATTTTGTTTAAAAATCTTATAAATGTATGAGGTGGCAAGGGGGGCCTTTCACCCCACACACGGGGTAAAAGGATCACCAGCATGGGGCAAAAGGTACACAGTATTGATATGAATACTTTAACTAAAATAATGTTTTATTATTATTATTTTTTAATCATGTCTAAGTTAATACTTGTTCAAAACAATCACTTTAGCAAATGTTGTACTATGTTCTGCTTATTTTGATAAATAAAATAATTTGTGTTCAATAAATATACTGTCACTAAAATATGTTAATAAAAAAAATCAATTTCAAAAAAGTAAAGTCATTTTAAAAAGTAAAGATTCTGAAAGCATTACAGGAGGTCCCATAATAATTTATTTTAGATGTACAGTAGTAATAACACATTATATTTTATTTTATGATATGATTAATCATGTTTTTAAATTTGGTTTCATTATAAACATGGTGATTATCTCTAAGATGGACACCCAACGTAATATATGATATTTACCATCTGAATCTAACCATGTCATGTCAACAAATGGAAAAAAGTAAGTCATCTATTATGTATCATGTTAATTATTGTGCCTTTTAGCCCCAACAGCAGGGGCACTTTTTACCCCAAATACCATACTTTTACATAGCCTATTCTTTCGTTGTTTAAAAACTGTTGCTTTAATTATCCTAAAACTGAAAATCATTAAGAAAACTTTTGTCTCAAAATATATTCAATAATTTTAGCGATTCTTATTTGCTACTTAAACCTACAACATTACAAAACAACAACAACAACAACAAAACATCAAAATGAGATCAAGTAGTAAGCACATAATCAACTTTGCGCTGCTGCTCGCGATCGCGTCAAGGAACAACCACATTTGCACGTGCATCTTGAAAAGCAGATGTTTTGGAAAGTGCTACGCCAAGTTTTTCTGCCATTTAGTGGTTCAGAGGGAAATAAAACCAAAGGCGCCTTTTACCCCGGGGCGCCTTCAGACTAGTCGTACCCCTATCACTTAATCGAGTCGCATACATTTAAAATAGAAGTTAATGAAAATTGGTGTTACATTCATAACATCCTATATAACTCTAACATTTGATGAATATAAATGAAAAAGTTATATAATGTGAATAAGACATATTTTAAGATTTTGAAGGACAGGCTTAAACAGTGACATCAGACTAAATGGAAACACATAGCAAGCTAGACAAAAAAAGAATTGAATGGAAATATAAAAATATGTGCTGTATGCACATTTAAACCTCAGAGTAACAATTATTGAGTGTAAAGCAACATTAGTGAAACACAGTAAAAAAAAACACATTCATCCAGCCTTTAATATTAAAAGTTATGGCAAATGCATTCTGGGATGCCCTCTGACCATTTCTCCATGCGCTTTCCAACAGCCTAGAGGCAGCTGTTGCATTGATGCTGAAAGGAAAATTGCAATATTGCTCCCAACATTTAACAAATAAAATAAAAACACTGAGACATTTTTCCTAATATCTTCTGTTACATTTATTAAATGTTACAATTATCCCTGTTGTTCCCTAAGGCTCAGCTGTACATTTCAGTCCCTGCTGCTTGTGTGAAATGAGTTCCTGTTAAAATGCCTTATATTAGTGTAAGAGCTCTGTGCTACACAGCACATCAGCAAAAGGGCTTCTACAGTGATTATTAATTCTGTTTGGGTGGGAGGCATGTATATCAATAGCAGACTCCACAGAGACAGGAAACGGGAGGATTATTTTTGCACTCTAATTAGTCTACTACAAGCTCCAAATTTAATTGGTGGCCCCTAGTTTGCATTTGATGTGTTGAGAAGTAAAAAAGGCTAAAAGGAGGGTGAAACGAAATTAATATGTAAAAAACTAAACAAATCTGTCAACATTCTTTTAAAGTTGTGCAGGAAAAGACAGGCAGGATGTGAAGCCAGTAGAAGCTGGGTCTGTGCACACAGATCTCTTTGAATAAATATGTAATCTGAGTCTAAGGACTATGATGCATTAAAAATGAGGACACATTTGACTCTTAAGAAAATGCTCAGAAATTTACACCAAATTTGGTTGCTTTCATTCAGCTGAACGCACATGTGCACACATTTAGGTATGTGAATGTGTGAGATTGAGATTGATTTTTTTTTTTTTCACAAGCACAGGCTGTCTTTCTTACTGTATGTTCTGTCATGCTGATGCATTTGGACGGGTATTCAAGCCGCCTAGAGCAGATGCACTACAAAAAACATATTTTCAAATATTTATCAGCTGCTGTTAAAAAAAAAAAAAAAAAACGGTGGTAAACTTATACAGGTGAAACAAAAAGTTTTGATTATCTGTAAAATAACATCTGTTA
Organism: Sinocyclocheilus grahami; assembly: GCF_001515645.1. Classification (NCBI taxonomy): domain Eukaryota; kingdom Metazoa; phylum Chordata; class Actinopteri; order Cypriniformes; family Cyprinidae; genus Sinocyclocheilus; species Sinocyclocheilus grahami. The sequence continues at coordinate 544,976 of NW_015506121.1, read as the reverse complement.
TTATTTGTTGATAATAATAATAATTGTATTTACAAGAAAAATAACATTCACTTATTGCTTGTCGAATCTCATGGAGACTGAAAGGCCAGTAGGTGTCCCATTCTTTAAATCCTTTCTCAACCAAAACTTCAATTGAGACGTTACCCTTCATATGAGGTCTTATGTTTGCCTTGGGATTTATTCAGGAGAACTACGTTTGACACATCTGTCCCCCATAGCGGAAAGCATGCAAATCCATTTTGACTGCCAAAACTGTCACATTTGTCTATTAAAAGGCCTCCACTTCCTGTGAAAAGAAGTCCTCCTGTTCTCTGTTTGGCTATTTAAATCTGTTATCTTGCGCAAAGCTGTCCAGCTGCTCTACGAATGAGAATGAAACCTCTGTCAACCTCCCTGTCTGTGTCACAGAGATGCCTGTACCTTTTGGAAGGAGCCACATAAAGAATCCACTCCCATGTAGATGCGGCTGGGCCTGTCGAAAAGCGCCAACCATGTGCACCCTTTCAATAATGCTTTCATTATTTGATTGCCATCTTATGTGTAACGCCTGCTGAATTCTTGGCCACAATAAATGTGGCAAGTAGGCCTCCGGCATGGCATTAAGTGCACAATAACTCTGCGTATCGTTTTGATCCAGACCTGCACAGCTGCGCGACTGAGCTCTGGGGCTCAGCTAAAGGGTGATCCTCCGTGACTGACACATAGTGTAGAATGAGGGTCACCTTATTATGTTGGTGACATCTGCTATGCCCCAACTCTATGATTTGCAGGAAAAAAAGGGTGCAAATTATACAGGGGAGTTTGTAGGGGTCTCACCACCTCAATTAAAGTTTGAACCACCCCAAAGGAATTCAAAGCAAAAGCTTAGAGAATCTTAAGTGTCTTAAACCTACAAAATAGGTACATCACAAAAAAACTAGAGCTAGCATACAATATGGGGGATGCATGAGACACTTTGTCCCCTCCTGGTGGAACGACCTGCTCAGCTCAATCCGAGTCCTTAGCCATCTTCAGGGCTGGACTGGGACAAAAAATCAGCCCAGGCATTTTTTGGTCCAGGCGACCCACCACCATTTATATGTAATGTATAATATCAGGGGTGCACATAAGTGGTCCGCAGGTCCGCATGCGCGACCAAAATAAAAAATATATTTTATTTATACATTATTATCACAATATATGATTTCTATTCAAAAGCATAAATCTAGGCTACCCGCTGCCATTTTCAAAGCATAATGCAAAACTGTGACATTTAATTCACTTGCGCTCTTCAATCGGCAGCGCTAAACCCTGAAGCGCATGTACTTACTAGCCGGCAACCCACCAAAATAAAAGCCTGCTGATTTAAGTTTGAAAATTATGAAAATTTATATTAAAAAGAAGAAGAAGAAGAAGTAAATATTAGCATTTTATTTTCAAGTTTAATATAAAATAATTGTATTTGTATTTAATACTCCCTTTTTATTTTAAAATGTAATAGTATTATCACACTTTATTATTTTGTTTATTATTTAATAATAAAAAAAACGAACTAAATAAAGTGCAATAATATTGTCACTATTATTAATTTCTTTTTTATAGTTATATTTAATGGGTCACACTATGTGCAGTGTGAGGACCAAACCAAATCTCCAGGTTCTCTTATGAGAACCAGGCTGAAAAAAGTATGTGCACCCATGTATATATATATACACTACCAGTCAAAAGTTTTTGAACAGTAAGATTTTTTATGCTTTCTAAAGAAGTCTCTTCTGCTCACCAAGCCTGCATTTATTTGATCCGCAAAAGCAGCAATATTGTGAAATATTTTTACTATTTAAAATAATTGCTTTCTATTTGAATATATTTTAAAATGTAATTTATTTCTGTGATTTCAAAGCTGAATTTTTAGCATCATTACTCAAGTCACATGAGCCTTCAGAAATCATTCAAATATTCTGATTTGCTGCTAAAAAACAAAACAAAACGTTTATTATTTTTATAGACAATTTTAATTACATTTTTTTAAGAATGTCTTGTGCACCCATGTATATATATATACACTACCAGTCAAAAGTTTTTGAACAGTAAGATTTTTTATGCTTTCTAAAGAAGTCTCTTCTGCTCACCAAGCCTGCATTTATTTGATCCGCAAAAGCAGCAATATTGTGAAATATTTTTACTATTTAAAATAATTGCTTTCTATTTGAATATATTTTAAAATGTAATTTATTTCTGTGATTTCAAAGCTGAATTTTTAGCATCATTACTCAAGTCACATGAGCCTTCAGAAATCATTCAAATATTCTGATTTGCTGCTAAAAAACAAAACAAAACGTTTATTTTAATTACATTTTTTTAAGAATGTCTTTATCATCACTTTGGATCGATTTAAAGCATCCTTGCTAAATTAAAGTATAAATGTCTATAATGTTGAAAATTGACTCCAAGCTTTTGAATTGTATAGGGTATGATGTTACAAAAGCTTTTTATTTCAGATAAATGCTGATCTTTGGATCTTTCTATTCATCAAATAATTCCAAAAAAAAATGTACTCAGCTGTTTTAAATTGATAATAATAATAATAATAATAATAATAATAAATGTTTCTTGAACAGCAAATCAGCATATTAGAATGATTTCTGAAGGATCATGTGACACTGGAATAATGATGCTGAAAATTTTGCTTTGATCACAGAAATAAATTACATTTTAACATATATTTAAATAGAAAGCAGTTATTTTAAATAGTAAAAACATTTCACAATATTACTGCTTTTGCTGTATTTTGGATCAAATAAATGCAGGCTTAGTGAGAAGAGACTTCTTTAAAAAACATAAAAAAAATATTGCTGTTAAAAAACTTTTGGCTTGTAGTGTGTGTATGTATGTGTCACACTCATATCACATATAGTTGTTTTGGATAAGAATAAAAAGTCATGTCCGATCATATTTTTTGTCTTTGTCTTTTTTTATTTAAATCTAGATTTATTCGCATTGGCCCATGGAAACCTCTATGAACACACCTGACTTGACTTGGCCAAAAAAAGAGCGGGGGACGAATTTACATTTTATTAAAAAGTGTTTATGTATTCAACACTCATGGCATGCACACACATTAGGATAGGTTAGATGCCTGCCTCCGTTGCGAGTCCCTATCAAGCACTTTACAGATTTAACTACTCTCCTCTCCTCCTCCTGCCTGGCTCTTTGGCCCGCATCACTCACCGCAGAGCAAGCCTGTTCTTGATAAATCTGCTGTGAAAATATGGGAAAAGCCAACGAGGAAGAAGTTGGAGTCAAGCAATCTTTATATAGGCAGAGCAAAATACTTAATCACTCCGTCTATAGCGCATTGTGATTGGACAGTTTACGTTGTCAATACAGGAGACAATCCAATGGGCCACTGGCTGCTCGCTGTCCCTGCGTGATGGTCCTTGGCAAACAAACAAAAAAACATTCTGTCGGCCCCTTAAGTGCGTAGGCCCACTGGGAAAATGCAGTTATTTTGGTAATCGGGCCGGTATGCCCGATTACCAATCCAGCCCTGGCCATCTTCAAGAATCAGCTAAAAACACATCCCTTCCATCTTTATTTGGCATTCTATCTCTATCACTCTCTATTCTAATTCTATTATTTGAAAAATGTTTAGACTTGCACTTTATTCATTTACTAACTGCTTGTTTTCTTAAAAAACTACCCCTAGCTTCTCTATTCTTTGTTAGTTCTATCCATTTTCTTTTTATTTATTATACAATTAACAAAAAGAAAAAAAATATATTTTTCTATTCTATCAGTTTTCTTTTTATTTATTCCCCCACTAACACTAGCTTCTCTAATCTTTTTGTATTCTATCTATTTGTTTTCTTTTTATTTATTATACAATTAACAAAAGCAAAAAAAATGCCTCTAACACTAGCTTGCTCTATTTGTTCATAATAATAATAATAATAATAATAATAATAATAAAAACCTTGCTACTTGTACTGCATTAGGCTAACTGAGACTTGTCATAGCACTTTACATTTTGTTGCTCTTTTGTTAGTTTTGATTGCTTTAATTTTCCTCATTTTTAAGCTGCTTTGGTTAAAAGGGTC
>NW_015506121.1:522593-540890 GCF_001515645.1 Sinocyclocheilus grahami | reverse complement strand
GTGTATTTATATATACATAATAAATATACACAGAACACACACGTATATTATGCAAATAAAAACTTTTATTTTGGAAGCGATTAATCTCAATTAATTGTTTGACAGCACTTAGCAAATGGCTGCAATATAACAAAGAGTGAAACATTTAAGGGGGTCTGAATACTTTCCGTACCCACTGTATAGGTTATATATATATATAAATAAAATTATTTAGTTAATTATTATTAATGTTATTGTTAATGTGTTTCAGTTGCGTGCACAAAAAGCACTTCTTTATAATGAGCCGATGGGAGCCCTTTGTAAATACAAAAGTAATCAGGGGTTTATGCATATTTTCAAGTATGTTAATGTAAGCAAATGGATTATGGATAATATTGTCTATGTGAGTGATGGTCATATTTACCTGCTGTATGGTTGGTTGCATTGACTAATGAGCTTCTGGAATTAGATTTGTTTAACCCTATATTCAACCATTAACGTTGAATGGTTGAAAATATTTAACATCCAAACAACTGGTTACACCTGCAAACTGCAGCATTTTTGTTAATGTGAGCATCATTTTATTATTAGCAGTGTACAAAATCTGAATCTGAATTCAAACTATCTACTGTATGTAGCAACACTACCAACACTACACTACCATTCAAAAGTTTGCAATTATTATGATTTTTGAGAGAGCAGCTGATAAAAAAGCCTGATTTAATTAAACATGATTGGACTGACAAGCTTTAGAATCAATAGTCTACTCTAGGCTGTCAAATACCCATGCCTCTATATATGACTTTGATCTTTGCACAGGTTGTCTATCAGGGGCGGATTTAGTGATTTGGGGGCCCCAGGCAAAAGATAGGAATCGGGCCCTATATATTTGCACATATTTACCTAGAACAGACTTGCTTGCTGCTGCACAATGGTGCCCCACAGTTGTGTCCAATGTTTGTAAAATTTTCATGTACATGTAATAACGGCTTTCTTTCATGCTGTAGACCACGAAATAGCAATTGATTTACAGCTTTCACAAAAACTAAATAAATTATAAAATGATAAACCTCACAATTGAGCCTTTTTTAAGAAAAGAGATGAGTCAGAAGTATAAATGATGATATTAATTTAAAACGGGGTTATGTGGGTGGATTTTTGCATTGGTCTGAACAAAAACTGCATACAGGATTATTGAAAATGCACATTCATTCTCTGCCAGCAGGAAGTGCTTTTGGAACATCAGAAATAAAAGCTGTTTTCCCGGTAACGGCTGTAAACAAAGTAGCGCTGCTCATAAACGCTACTTTATCAGATAAAATGAAAATGTTACCGAAACTTTTCTGAAGACAGTTGGTACCCTTCAGAGATTCATTCTTATAAAACTTGAATTAGTGAGAATGAGAAAAATATAGCATATATTGAGGAAGAAAGTATACTGATGAGTTACCAGTGTAAGCCTGTGTGCCAAAGGCTGTCTAATTCTAAACTTTAAAATACACTTATTTTAGTTATTTTAACTACAAATTTAAATGAAAATGAACAAATAATGAAATGAAAATTATACATTTACACACCTAAGGATTATATCAACCAAACAAGTAACTGCTTATGCGTCTTCTACTTGGGTCCTTTTCATAAATGAGTAAGCGCCTGCAGGTGTATGGCTGTATGTACTGTGCATACCATGAGAGCTCAGACTGACCTGAGATTTTCCCCGCAAACATTTCAGCAGTTGTTATAGGCCTGTGTGTCCCGTATTTCTATCGACTGAACAGCCATGCCATTAATTATGAATTGATCAGTCTTTTGCATGCCAAAGTCAATTTCTGCATATAAATATTTTGTCAAATATAAGCAGAAAATGTTGCTATACGCACTTTCATGAGACCGGGTTAGCCTACAGCAATTCATTTGTAGGCTATTTTACAATTGGGAATACAACGAATTCATGAAAATGTTTTACATTGAAGCTACCCATAAAATTTATAGTGAAAAGTACTTTAAAAGCATCTGAAATGCAATAAAGTAATTTTTTAAGCTGTTTTTAAAGCATTTGCTGAATGGATTTAAAAAAAATAGTCTAATAAATAATCCACATAGACAAAATTGTGTTGCAGCAAATACTTACAATTTTAAGGTATTCAGAACAACACAAAAATCAGAAAATATAAGCAGCTATACAATTGACAAAGTTGTACATATGCCATTATAATTTGTGTTTTATTGTTTAATTGTACAGAATTATAAAATAAAACACAAATTATAATCAGGCCTGTTTTAGGCTTTTCCTTATTTTTATATTTTAGACATCCATCAATTATGGTGATGAAAAAAATTACTCGCCTTCTCCTCATTGGATGTGCCTTTATAAAGAAATGCATCTATACACTTTACATAATGAAAGAGTTTCTATTTTCGATTTGAATTATTTAGTTTTAAAATAGTAATTTAAAGCTTTCTAGATATTTTTATTATGTCTGTGAGGCAATTCCTTGAGTTTAGGTTCATCATTGTGAAGCGCTTCTGCTCAAGACCGAGATGGCAGAAAGCGTTTATTTTCGCTTTATTTTATCAAAGCACAACGTTTTGTTGATATTGTGAGTGCACACAAATAAAAGTAGACCCTTTACACTTTAGAATGATGTATTACTCTTACCTTTATGAGTAAAAATGACTGCGTATTTTAAGTTGTTTCCACTGTTAGAAAAAAATTCAAGTGATCGCGCTGGCGCCTCCATGTCCTGCAGAGCACGTTTCAGCTTCCACTCTCCGCACAAACAATTGGATAGGCATCTAACAGCACACATTTATATAGGTTAAACATTTAAACTAACATTGTGATATGCTAGAACTGTTTTATATCTATAGATTTTATTTTAGGCAAGTCGTGATGATTTGAGAAGGCTAAAAAAAAAGAGAAGGCTAAATTGATCAAACATAGGCTATGATCAACTCACTGTCTGCCGCTGGCCGCTTGGTCCTTACTTTAAAAAGAAAATGTACATTTAACGAACAAAAAACCCTGCTCCAAACGTTTTTTTAAATTAACATCATAAAAAAAACTAAACAAAATATAATCACGTTTCCATTACATACAAAACTGAACTATTTTAATTGGTGAAACAGTAGTAAAAGCTTTTTTGGGAGAAGAGGAAAAAAAGACTGACTATTATAGTATATTTGAGGCCCGTGCAGGGCTCTAATCCACTTCATCCAACGTTGTTTTGTTCTCTGTTGTTTTCATCTGTGAGCATGCTCTTGATATACAGTGGGTACGGAAAGTATTCAGACCCCCTTAAATTTTTCACTCTTTGTTATATTGCAGCCATTTGCTAAAATAATTTAAGTAAAGACTGAACAGCCATGCCATTAATTATGAATTGATCAGTCTTTTGCATGCCAAAGTCAATTTCTGCATATAAATATTTTGTCAAATATAAGCAGAAAATGTTGCTATACGCACTTTCATGAGACCGGGTTAGCCTACAGCAATTCATTTGTAGGCTATTTTACAATTGGGAATACAACGAATTCATGAAAATGTTTTACATTGAAGCTACCCATAAAATTTATAGTGAAAAGTACTTTAAAAGCATCTGAAATGCAATAAAGTAATTTTTTAAGCTGTTTTTAAAGCATTTGCTGAATGGATTTAAAAAAAATAGTCTAATAAATAATCCACATAGACAAAATTGTGTTGCAGCAAATACTTACAATTTTAAGGTATTCAGAACAACACAAAAATCAGAAAATATAAGCAGCTATACAATTGACAAAGTTGTACATATGCCATTATAATTTGTGTTTTATTGTTTAATTGTACAGAATTATAAAATAAAACACAAATTATAATCAGGCCTGTTTTAGGCTTTTCCTTATTTTTATATTTTAGACATCCATCAATTATGGTGATGAAAAAAATTACTCGCCTTCTCCTCATTGGATGTGCCTTTATAAAGAAATGCATCTATACACTTTACATAATGAAAGAGTTTCTATTTTCGATTTGAATTATTTAGTTTTAAAATAGTAATTTAAAGATATTTTTATATTTTTATTATGTCTGTGAGGCAATTCCTTGAGTTTAGGTTCATCATTGTGAAGCGCTTCTGCTCAAGGGCAGAAAGCCAGAAAGCGTTTATTTTCGCTTTATTTTATCAAAGCACAACGTTTTGTTGATATTGTGAGTGCACACAAATAAAAGTAGACCCTTTACACTTTAGAATGATGTATTACTCTTACCTTTATGAGTAAAAATGACTGCGTATTTTAAGTTGTTTCCACTGTTAGAAAAAAATTCAAGTGATCGCGCTGGCGCCTCCATGTCCTGCAGAGCACGCTTCAGCTTCCACTCTCCGCACAAACAATTGGATAGGCATCTAACAGCACACATTTATATAGGTTAAACATTTAAACTAACATTGTGATATGCTAGAACTGTTTTATATCTATAGATTTTATTTTAGGCAAGTCGTGATGATTTGAGAAGGCTAAAAAAAAAGAGAAGGCTAAATTGATCAAACATAGGCTATGATCAACTCACTGTCTGCCGCTGGCCGCTTGGTCCTTACTTTAAAAAGAAAATGTACATTTAACGAACAAAAAACCCTGCTCCAAACGTTTTTTTAAATTAACATCATAAAAAAAACTAAACAAAATATAATCACGTTTCCATTACATACAAAACTGAACTATTTTAATTGGTGAAACAGTAGTAAAAGCTTTTTTGGGAGAAGAGGAAAAAAAGACTGACTATTATAGTATATTTGAGGCCCGTGCAGGGCTCTAATCCACTTCATCCAACGTTGTTTTGTTCTCTGTTGTTTTCATCTGTGAGCATGCTCTTGATATATATATTTTAGCATTTTGTTGAGTTTAAAACTTGTGACACATTCGTTCTGCTCTCACTGATCATTTGGTACCCCGCCACCCTCAAAAAACAAAACAAAACAACTCTGTGCTTACCCTTGGAAGAAATCCTGCAGGCGCCCCTGGACTAAGTGGCATTTAAAACAATAAATATATAATATGCACTGTTGCGCAATATTTAATTACAGCTTCATATACATTATAGGCCTATTTTCATTTGCTACTAGCAGGATACACGAGAAGTGTGTTCAACTCGGACACGCAGACGGTTGTCGTGGTGATAAACATGTCATGTCAGCGCTTAATGCGCATCTCGCATATGAAAAGCATTTTAGGGGGCCCTTGGCTTTTGGGGGCCCAAGGCGGTCACCTACCTTTGCCTAATGGGTAAGTCCGCCTCTGTTGTTTATATAATTTGGGAACGTCTGAAATACAGTATATTGGAGCAACTGCTGTCTTGTGCACTTACCTAGACTCATATCATGGTTCAGCAGTACCTTCAGCCTCAGGTGTCCTGTCTAACTGTTGAAGCCTGTCAGATTTGTTGCTGAGAAGATTTTTTTCCAACCACAGAAAATGTGTGCTAGCCAAAAGTATAAATAATGAATCTGAAACACACAAAGGTAGCAACATTGATTGCTAATGTCCTTCCCTTCTGCAGCTATGCAATTTTTCTATATTAGTATGGCACTCAATCAGATGTCTACCTGAGGTTGATGCAGCTTTAAAGTTGTTGATGTGACCAAATATTGCTAATGTTAAAAGAAAAAGTGAAATGCAACCCCCCACACAAATGCCATGAAAAAGCAGACTGACCATTGGGAATGCTTTAAATTTTATGAATGACATTTCTACACAAACTGGAACGTCTGCTCCCCGTCAACGAGCAGACATGTGAACCTATGTGTTCTCGTCCCTAGACATTACAACACTCACTTTAAGATGTCCTGCCCTATCACACAAACACATCTAGCCAAGATTCTGCCGTCTCCCCCCAGAGTCTTCTCAGCCTAATGGAATGTAGTCTTCTCACACAGCGGCACACTCACAGAGCAATTACGCCGACAGATTCATTTAAGGCCGGCCGCAAACTCTGGCAGTGGACGTGAGGCGCGCTCTGACAGCGAACAGACAGCCCATTCACCCTTCATCAGCCTCGCTGGCTTTCTCACTGTACAATATCCCCCACAGGAAATGATGATTTCAGTCAGAAATAACAATAAGGACTGTATCAGATGCTGGATGTATTTCATTGCATTGTCCTCGGCTGAAGAAATATGTTTGGCAATATCACAAGGCTCTTTTTAGCCAATTTGCGGCTGTTTGGAGCCAGCTGGCAGGTTGAGTGCCAAGCTTTCAGTAGCTTTGGCATTTGTCTTGCTCCTTCTTTTTTTGTCGTGCCACAGATTCTGAACATACAGATCCCTTGGGCCATAGCACTCTGTGTCTCCATAATGACACAACACAAAGGTGGAAAGACTGGGTATTCAGGTTTAAAACCCTCACCTTGAGTAGCTTAAAAGAGATAGCCAGACTGTCCAATGAATGGTTTATAACTAATTGTGTGCCCTATTAGGAAATATCTATCCATGGTCCTTTTTGTTAAAAAAAGTTTTGTGTCTCATCTTCAATGAGAAAAATGTGTGACAGGACTTGGGAAAAATGGGAGTTGTGTATCTAGACATAAATTAATTTCAGTCATTTATTTTTAAAGTGGACATCAGATGCCCATTTTCCCCAAGATGGTATGATTCTTTAGGGTCTTCATGAAAAGTCTATAACATACTTTGGTTAAAATGTATCAATGGTATGTAAAACAATCTCTGTTTACAGCGAGCCGTTTCGGTGCATGTCCCTTTAAATGCTACTGAGCTCAGCTCACCCCGCCCCTCTCCTCCGTGGGGTGACAAGCAGCTCTTTGAGAGATTGTTAACTTTAGCCGCATTCATTGTGAATCTTGCTAGCACATTATAGGAAAGGCGATTTGCAAAGATTCATAAAAAAAAAACACTTCTTCTGGAGGTGAATCTCTATCACGCGATTTGCATGAACATAGATGCATTTGTTAAAAAACAAAAGTAATCCACTGCATCTTCAGTGGCTCAGATGACGGGGGTAAATGACAACTGTTATACACATTATTACATCCAACAACAAAACACCTCAATCGCTTAGGAGACATTCTTGCCTACCAGGGCCGCTGCTGGCCAAATGGGTGCCCTAAGCAGAATTATATTGTTGTGCCCCCTCCAGTGCTTGACGGTACCGCTTCATCCTCTTTTGTAACAAATTTCAGCATTGACCCTGCATTAAGAATTACTACTGAGTGCACTTTTAAATAAACAGTTAATAACAAAAAATAACATAAGTAAATTAAGAGCAGTCAGTGTAATAAAACATAGTTTTAACAACAACAACAACAAAAAGACAGCACTTCCTACGGCTATGATTTTATTAATACAGTTGTCTGATTGATTTTATAGTCTCAAGCATTCAGAAATCACACAAAAGAAAATTAAGCAGTTTTACTGCGGTAAAACAATGGTTTATTTTTGAAATTATAGAGGCTGTAGCATTTCTATCGCGAAAAAGTGGCCAAAAATGAAAGATTAAGTGGATATTTTAATTAAATGTTTGGTCAATATTAAAAAAGCATTTGATCGTCTTGCAAGTGTAACACCAGCAATTACCAGGCCTTTGCCGCCCTTTGCAGGCATTTGTAATAATATGTAATGTACATAAATTGTTTATTTTGTATTACATTCTGTATTTTTAATAGACAGTCACCTATGGCTAGGCTATGATGTCTGATTGATTTTATAGTCAAGCATTCAGAAGTCACACAAAAAAAATTAAGCAGTTTTTACTACGATAAAAACAAGGATTAGATGTAAAGGTTGTGATATCCACGTGTTTTTGTTGAAGAAATAATAGAGGCTAGCATTTCTATCACAAAAAGGTGGCCAAACATTAAAGATTAAGTGGATATTTTAATTAAATGTTTGGTCAATATTAAAAAAGCATTTGATCGTCTTGCAAGTGTAACACCAGCAATTACCAGGCCTTTGCCGCCCTTTGCAGGCATTTGTAATAATATGTAATGTACATAAATTGTTTATTTTGTATTACATTCTGTATTTTTAACAGTGTCATTCAATGAAACCATACAATTATTATTAACCAATCATTATTGCCTCATTGTTTTTAGGGAATTTTAAGTCGTTTTAAAGGCTTTTGTTCACTTTGGTCTGTTATTATTACCACACAAATTTTTTTTTATCTGAATACATTTGTGTAAATTATTATCTGAAGTAACAAAACCATTGTTAATCTGTGGTTAACATGGCTACAAGAACCATGATTTTTGGTTTTTATTCGTAGTAAAACCATGGCTAATTTTTGTTAGGGAACATGGAAACTCAGAGAGAATATTAGATGCGTTGGTAGTGGTGAAATTATTACTGACATTAAAACACGTTATTATCGTCAACAGCCAAAAAGGTTTCACAGGATTATGAAAGTATTGAAAGTGATACACGTGCTTCAACTTTTTTTCCCTTTCTTTTTCTTTTCTCGGTGCCCGACTGCTGATGTGTTTTCCCGGGCATAGTTGTCCATCAGTCCGCCGCAAACATGAGGCGCGCGCAGGCGCGGATGCAGCAATGGCACGTCACGTGTGCTTAACCTACTGCGTTCACCGTAAAATGCATTTTTTATAATTATACATATATATATATATGGTAGTATATATTTATATATATATATATATATACATATCATAATATATATCAGAATCAGAATGAGTTTTTATATGTATATATATGTTTATGTTTATGTTTTTATTTAAGTATATGTATATATTAATATTAATACAACAGTTTTTTTTGTTTTTGTTTTTGAGCAACTGGGATGGTGACCCCCTGGGAGTTGGTGCCCTATGTAAACTTCATACTCTGCGTATAGAGAGCGGCGGTACTGTTGCCTACACCTACTCTGGCATAGAAACAATGGCGGACTGTTGACAGCTCAATCAGGGTGGGTCTGTGCTAAAACACCAGTGTTCGTTAATAGTCGTGTGACATACATCAGGCCAGAATATGGGAATGGCTTGGTCTGAGAAAGTGTGTATTGTTTTCGGTGATTTAAAATAAAAAAAAGTCACTGGGTGGATTTTTATCATTATAGGGTGGTTGTTTATTCACACTGCCAACAAATATTTATGTTCAAACACCATGTAAAAGTGAATTTTGCATCTGACGACCCCTTTAAAAGATACTGCTGACAAAACTCAGTCTTCGACTATATGACTAACTAACCACATTGTAAGTTTTTAATTCACTAGCTCATTAGAGTCATTTGTTGGGAATCAGTATACATTCATTTTTCAGTAGGTTTTTGATTCACTAAAATAAAACTGATTCATTAGAACGCATGTGTGGGAACTAAACAAATCAGTTTTTGTTTCCCAACCTGGATTTTTTCACGTTAGTCCAGGTATGAGAGCTGGCAACAGAGCTCGCCATGAGGGAAAAAGCTGTGGACCGCGAGTTTGCGAAGAGGAGCTCTGCCCCCTGCACCGTGGCTGAGGGTGAGCTGAATGTGGATCTGGGACTGCTGGACTTCAAGGGAGAGTTCATGGATGTATATGCTGATCTGCCCCCTCTCTTCCCTCCTTCGTCCCCATGTTCCCTGTTCCCATGTTAAGCCCAGAGAGGGCTCCTGCTTCTACGCCCAGCCCAGAAAGGGCTCCTGTTCCCCAGCCCAGCCCAGAGAGGGCTCCTGTTCCTGAGTTTAGCCCAGAGAGGGCTCCTGTTTCCAAGTCCAACCTAGAGAGGGCTTATGTTCCCAAGGGCAGCCCTGAGAGCCTGGTGGCTCAAAGATGCCCACCCACTCTCCCACTCCAGCATCCTCCACCGCTGTCGTCTGACTGCCCACCCACTCTCCCACTCTGCTCGCCCTCAGCCCACCACCGGTACTGTGCGAGCTCCGCGGGTCTGCCAGTCTCCATCGTTGGTGGGACTGGAGAATCCCTGGCCTCCGCCTCCAGCCTCATAGTCCAGGACTCTGCCTCAGTCCGTCAACCCAGTGGCTCCACCATGGCTCCTAGCTCCCTCCTCTCCGCCATGGCCCGTCAGTCCATTGGCTCCACCGGGCTCCCTCAACCCTCCGGCTCCGCCTTGAGCTTTCGTTGACCATCCGTCACCTCAGGACTCCACTCCTCCGGCTGCACCTCATCTCTCCATCCCTCCGGCTCCGTCAGGCTCCTCCTTCCCTTCGTCTGCTCCTCTGTCCTCTGTCGCTCCGGCTCCACCTCCGCCTTTCAGATCCCCGCCTCCACATCGGTTGCCTGAGCCATCTATTCCACCTCGGCCCTCCAGATCCTCCTCGTCACCCTGGCTCATTGGCTGTCTGTCTCCGCCTCGGGCTCCTTCACCGCCGTCGGTCAGCCCACTGGAGTCGTCAGCCCTTCCTCCCCCATGGCTCCTCCCTCCGTCGGCTCCACCATGGGTCGCCATAATGGCTGTGGCCTGGGTCCCGTTTGGCTCCTCCTGCTCCAAGTCCTTCTGGTCTCCTCCCTGGCTCCTTCTTCCATCGTCTTCACCATGGACGCTGTCTGCTGGCCCCCTCCAGGGTATCCGTCCTCCTCCCGAGCCTCCTCCCATGTTCCCACCCAGCCCTCCCTATGTTGTTTCTACAGCGCGAGGACGCTCCTTCCGGAAGGGGGGCGATATGTCACGCCCATGGACTGTCATGGACTGTTTGTTTTCCTCCCCATGTGCTCCCAGTGACCTAGTTTTTCCCTAGTCTAATTAGTCATTTGATCCACCTGTGTCTCATCAATTACCCTCGTTTTATGTTATATTTAAAGTGTAGTCTGCCTCATGTTTCCTTGTCACGTTCTGAACGTCCATGTTGTGCTACGTCTGTCTCCAGCCAGCCCTATGTTACCCTTGGTGTGTTTATTAAAGACTGATGATTGTGCTGTATCCCTCGTCTCCTCATTCCTTGCTCCTCACCGTAGGCAATCATGACAAAAGTGTTACCATTTTTTTTAAATTCTTCACAGAGCCTAGTGCAGAAAGAGGTGATTTCCACAGTCACCTATTTCAGTGGTATCTGTCATGCAGGGACATTTTATGTGTGGTATTGCAAAAAAATTAAATAAAAATAAATCACTTACAGCACCTTTAATATCTGGTGAGAGAGTGTAATCTTCCGGAAGGGGGGCGATATGTCACGCCCATGGACTGTCATGGACTGTTTGTTTTCCTCCCCATGTGCTCCCAGTGACCTAGTTTTTCCCTAGTCTAATTAGTCATTTGATCCACCTGTGTCTCATCAATTACCCTCGTTTTATGTTATATTTAAAGTGTAGTCTGCCTCATGTTTCCTTGTCACGTTCTGAACGTCCATGTTGTGCTACGTCTGTCTCCAGCCAGCCCTATGTTACCCTTGGTGTGTTTATTAAAGACTGATGATTGTGCTGTATCCCTCGTCTCCTCATTCCTTGCTCCTCACCGTAGGCAATCATGACAAAAGTGTTACCATTTTTTTTAAATTCTTCACAGAGCCTAGTGCAGAAAGAGGTGATTTCCACAGTCACCTATTTCAGTGGTATCTGTCATGCAGGGACATTTTATGTGTGGTATTGCAAAAAAAATAAATAAAAATAAATCACTTACAGCACCTTTAATATCTGGTGAGAGAGTGTAATATTGTCAATATTGTGTAGAGGCCCATATACCATGGTGCCATGACACCTACATTGTATTAGACTTTCCTCATCTGGCTAATTACATAACAAGGCAATAAATAGGTCTGAACATATCCGTAAGTACCCTGGGTAGCCTAGACTTATGAATTCCCCTTGTTAGCACCATGTCTAAGGATTACTAATTTAGCCTGATGTTTCCTTTCCTTTTCATTGCTTATTGATTTCATATTCATGACTCAGAAATTAAGGAACGGGTGCCTTTTGAGTCCAATTAAACAAGCATGGCATGGTCCTAGGAGAAATGATTATGGCAAATAAGGGCATTTTGATGGGCTCTGTGTATAGCAGTCAGATCACCTCTGGAGGATAATGTTAGCAGGAAAAGAAACCCATAAATGCTGCCCTGGGTGTAAGATCGAGTGGCTGCATAATAATCACACAGTAGCTTTGAGAGTCTAGGTGAAATATCATAAAATATACAGGCACAGAAGAGGCACAGGCTTTTATTATTATGAGCTGACAGATTGGCTATTCATGTATCTTAATTGTATGGCTATGTTTTGCTTTTATTTAATTTTTTCTCAGTTGAGAATGCATCTTGAATGAGGTTTGTATATCTTACTGTGTTAGCATTTTCATTTTATATTTCATGCATAAAATTGAACAAAATCAAGCTTAAGTATATGCTTAAAATAATAATAAAAATGCTAATGGGGTAAGAAATAAACTTAATTCAAGATATATTCTTGGAAAGCAAAACCTGATTTCTTATGCAATTTGCTTCTCAGGTTTTTAGGTTCTCAAATTGTTATTTGAAAACATATTTTGATATTTTTACTTCGAGACAAGTCAATACCCTGAGATACTGAAAAAGCCTTGTATTTTTCATTTTCTGCAGATTTCACATGTCGAGGAGCCCTAGAGGGTGTGAGAATCCTTCCTCTCTGAATTATGTTGTCACGTTTGGAAAATGATGTTTCCCTTTTATCCCTGATGCTCTTTTACAGCCTCCATCTCTGTTTTTTTCTGGCTCTTGTCCTAAGCCTTTTGATTTCTTCTCATCTCTCTCCCTGTCCTTCGATGGAGCTCTCTCTTTGCTTTCTTCTTCTCTCTGTTTTTTCTCTCTGTCCTAAAGGTTTGTCTTTGTGAAGAATACTGTCTATCCACTGTCTAATGCAGTTTATGTCTTTACCTCAGCTCAGGAAAATATCATGCATAACATTGAATTTTTTTTAATTTGTTTATTTATTTACTTGCTTGCTTGCCACACTGATATGGGAATTTCAGAATATTAAATACTGCAAAGGATGATGTGTTATATTTCCTGTATTTTTTCCCAAATATTATTATTATTATTATTATTATTATTATTATTATTAAGAGCAAATTTTTGTCCCAACTGAGGACAACTGATATATAGGAAAAATTATAATGAATAATAATAAATAAACATAAGATCAAACAGAATGCAGTGATTTATTAAACTTGAATTAATAGAAAGGGTATTGTGTCATCATTAATCAAATATGTGAGGTCTGATACCAAAGAAGATGATTTGCATCAGGATGTTTACATTATGTCACTTGACCACTAACATAGCTTATGTTTCTTCAGTCCCAAAGATCAGGTCTGTTTTCTCATCAAGACACTTGATTGACTCTCCCATATTCCAGAATGTAGTGTGTTAATGACCGTGAATGTTGGTGGTCAGGGCAGATGAGAATTAAAAACGATAACCCGGTTCACAAAAGTGTGCTAAATGTACACCCATTGTGCCCACCTGCCATATAATTAGAGTCTCCCTTTTCTGCACTGTCAACCTGGCTTTTATTTCTCAACCCAGAAATCCATCTTTCCCCTGTCACGAGAGAGATGGGAAAAGAAAACAATAAAAGAGAAACACCAAGTGGAGAGATGGAAAAAGAATTATGAGGAAGATAAGTGAGGATAGTGTTAAAGAAAATTACGAGCCCTAGCAATTGAGAAAAGAAGGTGGTGGTGGGGGGGCATCTCTGAAACATTTTCGTGTCAGCTGTCTTAAGATTTATTGATGGTGTTCTTCTGCCTCTCTTTCCTTAATTTGAAGTTTGTTTGTGTGCTCATGGACCAGGTGAAGAAAGAAAAAATATTTTGGCCACGCCTGACAGAATAGACAATGTGGGAAAAGAAACAATGCTGTCAAGGAGACATCAGGATGTTTGCTAGTTTTCTTTCGACAGCGTTATTTTTTACATTTATGTTTGTGAACGAGGTATGGCATTTAATTTTGCATTTCAATTAGGGATTTATTTGGTCTTTACATATGTTAGTGTTTCTTTGCTACAACACACAGCGTCTAGTAGCTAATCATGTGCAGAGGTGTTCCGGCTGTGCATTGGGCTTAATGTGATTTGCACAAGTAGGACATACTCCTAGAACAACATCCCTTTCATTTTAGCCCCCTTTGATTTTGAGGTTACAATGCTGTGAGAAAAAAGGTGTTTGAACTTTTTTGATTCTTTCATATTTTTGTATTATATTTATATACCTAATGTTGCAACATAGGCTCATTGGAAACCAGTGCCTCTACCTACATTTTTGCAAAATTTCTAAATGTTCCTATACATAATTTTCTGCACAATTCACTGCAATCATTTAGTTAGCTCTGAAAAAAAGTTTTTTTGGGTCAGGATTAGGGGAGTGAATATTGTAAAGATGCCTTTTCAGGAACAAACAAGTATGATGATACAGAAACAGGTTGTGCATTTGTATTTCTTGTGAATAATGTTGGACTAATGTGGTGATACTGCAAACATCACTTTAGTTCACTCATATGCTGTGTGGCAGAGCATGACAAACTGCTGTAGTGAACATCTTCCTGATGTGGGGTTTCCCTCTCCTTTTTCCCTCTCAATTCACCTTTTGAGAAACGTTTGTTTGTTTGTATTGTCCAATGAATATAAGTTGGATCCAGTGTAATTCGGATCCAATTTTCGATCCAACTGAACAGTGGTCAAGAGAGCTCAATGCACTGCAACTTATGAAAACATATGTAAATAGAAAAAGCACCAGCAAATTAAGAAAACTTCTTCATCAGTTTGACAGCACATGCTGCAAATACTCGCAACACAACCAAATACAAAAACACTGCAAATGCTCACAACACAGACAAATAAACAAACACACTAAAAATACTCACAACGCAAACAAATTAAGAAACATGCTGCAAATACTTACAACACAACCAAATAAAGAAATGCGCAAGTAGCATAGACCACAATGGGAGGACCCTAACAATGCCACAATTACCCCAACAAAACGAAAATCAACCATGGGGGGCCTTTTAATTAATAGTGTTTTTATTTAATTTTTTTTGTATAATAAATGTATTTATTAATTCATTTGTTTTAATAGTAAACCCATATGGTGAATTTTTTTAAGGGAAGTTGCAAGTTAAAGTTAGGGAAGTAAGCCAGTCAGCTTACATAACCTTTCACATTTACAGTAATTGTGTATTTCGTCACCTTTTTTAAGCTAATAATATCCCCCCAAAAAAGGTAAGGAATTGTATGAGCAGGATGTTAAAAAGGATGTACAAAAATCTCACCTTTCAGAGCAAACATTGATAAGTATGTCCCATCCATGTTCGTCACTTTGCCGTTCCCTTAAACATTTCCGATGTGGTCTATGCATATTTGCAGAGTGTTTCTGTTTTTATTTGTGGTGTGAGAATGTACAGTGCATTAGTTTTTTTTTTGTTTTTTTGGTTGGTTGAGTTGTGCACATTTCTGATTTTGTTTGTGTTGTGAGTGTTTGCAGCGTGTTTCTGTTTCTCAAACTGATGATGTTTTCTTAAAGGTTTTTTTTTTCTATTTGCATGTGTTTTTTTCATTTGTAGCGCATTGAGCTCTCTCGGCCACCATACTATTGACTTTTATTATATTATGTTCTGTGTTTTGAGGCATTTATCAGTATAAAAGATAATGGATTATTCAAATTCTTATAAGAATGGGGGGCTTAATAAAACTGAAATGAACTGATTGCTGCAACATCATTTGCTGAAGCTTGCAATTAGTTTTCAGATTATTATCAATATATTTTTTGGCTTATACGTGGATGTGACTAAAATAAATGAACATTGGGTGCAAGGATAGACTGTTGTAAGCAATCCCAGCATACTCAGTAGTTGAAAACAGATCTGCAGTAATTGCGGATATCAAGGGTGCCTTTGAAGTGCATAGAAACAGTTACATCAACAAATGACCTAACAAGATCCATCTGGGAAGGTCAAGTTTCCCTTTCTGAATTCTAATGAAAAAAACATGGTCTTTGCATTAGTGAGCTGTCGTCTTCTCTGCTTAGAATGTGCAAACAGAGATGCTAAGAGCTTAACGGTTCAACTGGACACATTTATCACTTTTATTCAGCAGGTTTTAATAAATTATATCTATGATGCTTTAAAGCCAGGAAGGATTAACGTCTTCAGCAATGCATAAGCACTTTGAGGCTAAAAGGAGGTAACTCCTGAGTTACAGTATAGAAGTTACTGTACAAAAGTTACGCCTGACAGTGTTTCCATGTACCATGTGTACTGTGTATTGTTTTCTAACCAGAGTTTTATAAGCACAAACATGTTATGTTCAGCTACCAGTCTTTGAAAATAATACATTTATTTTTAGAAGCACAACTCATTTAATTTTATAAGGGAATTAATTATTAATTTTATTTCTAGCTCAGGTTTTGAGAGGAATCGAATCTGAAATCCAAGGTCAACCTGATTAGAACTGATTTCAAATTTGATAGTTTACACTTTATCAGCTACTCGTCCAGCGAGATGTTAACGTCAGTGTATATTAACAATTTGAATATTTGTATTTTCCCTGGCCACAGGTTAATACATGCTTTGATAAGTTATAAGCTACGAGCTAGGTAACATGAGCTTTGCAGAGTTTTAACTTTACAAAATTTCACGACACCAGACAATAATTCTTTATAAATGAAACAAGAATTTATTGGCTATTCTAGATTACATTAAACTAAGCTAAAACACACACATATACACACACACACATACACACATATACAGTTCTGAAGAATGAGAGTCTCTGCTTTTATGAGTTTTCTCAGGTTGAATTTAAAAGAACTCGTGGAAAACGAGTGTTAGAAGTTTGTAAACTTCATGCAAACTCCGTCAACTCTCATTCTTCAGAACTGTGTGTGTGTGTGTGTGTGTAATGTAATCTAGAATAGACAATAAATTCTTGTTTCATTTATAAAGAATTATTGTCTGGTGTCGTGAAATTTTGTAAAGTTAAAATTCTGCCAAGATCACGTTACCTAGCTCGTAGCTTATAACTTATCAAAGCATGTATTAATCCGTGGCCAGGGAAAATACAAATATTCAAATTGTTAATATACACTGACGTTAACGTCTCGCTGGACGAGTAGCTGATAAAGTGTTTATAAATTTTCCCTTATAAAATTAAATGAGTTAAATTCCTTAAATATATATATTGGTTTGTTCTTAAATCATAAATATTTTTTATTTTTAACTGAAGTCTTCACTTCACATTTGTTCAGATGATTCACTATTTTATAGGTCTGACATTTTATAAGCTTTTTTTTTCTTTTGTTCTTTAGGAGGCCATATGTTTGTTATGTAAGAGCTAGCAGCTGTTGATGTCAATTTGTACAACAATCTAATCACAAGCTGTGAATTATATGGTGCAGTGTGAGGCAAATTCTATAGTAATTACAGATCACACAAGAGACTCTAAAGCAAATCTAATACATTCACTATGCAGTTAAGAGTTTGCTTGACAGCTCTTTTTCTGACTTCTAAACATAAATACAACTTAAACAATATTGTAATTTAATATTGTTTCATTACCACCATCTGCAAACAGTATTCCACAGGTGTTATTCTTTACAGTGCCAGCAACTTTTGGCTTGAACCATGTACATTTTAATATCCCAGTGCATCTGTATTTGTGCATGTAAGTAACAAAGAAAGAAAGAAAGAAAGAAAGAAAGAAAGAAAGACAAAGAAAGAAAGACAAAGTGGCAAAGTCATCATTCTTGAATTGGAAGTTTCCTGCATCTATTTCATTAGTGGGTTCTCAGACAGATCTTGTTGCCAGTCAACAAAGCAAAGGCATCATATCACTGTCTCAGACCTGTGTGTTTTCCTGACAAGCAATTAACTGAAGGAATATTGTGTTGTCTGAATGGAAGTTGGGAGGTATTATGAAACAATGGTTTAGAAACACCCCTCATATATCTCACCTGTCAATCATTCCCTTGGCTGTTTGAAACTATTAATCATGAATATGTATTGTATTGCTCACCAGTCATGTAATTTAAACATTGATTGGTAGATGATAAACTTTCATAGTTCTCTTTGACCTAGGTGACTAAGAACTTTTAGATGTTTTTCAAAATTATCCAATATATATATATATATATATATATATCATACAAATAGTACAATATTGATATACAATTATTATATTTATATTACCCCATAAATATAAATTATTATATTATATTATATTATTACAGACAGCTAAAATCACATCTCTTCCATCTTTATTTGACCCTCTAACACTCTCTATTGTTTCTATTTTATCTATCTATCTATCTAGCTATCTAGCTATCTATCTATCTATCTATCTATCTATCTATCTATACATATACATACATTCATACACACTTGACCCTCTAACACTTGGGTTATATATACACTCATGTAT
>NW_015506121.1:484452-522445 GCF_001515645.1 Sinocyclocheilus grahami | reverse complement strand
TATATATATATATATATATATATATATATATATATATATATATATACACACATACATACATACATACATACACACTTGACCCTCTAACACTTGCTCTCTATTCATTTTCTAAATGTTTGTTCTAACATTAGCTTTCACTATTATTTTTCTATTATTTTTCTATATATATTATATTATATTATATTGTTATTTTCAAACTTGATGTGGTTTAAATATCAATATCTCTACATGGAAGATTGCAACCCAGATGCATCATTATTTTGTTTTGTGACTTCTTCCTAATTTGTATCATTTATATGAGATTTTTTTTTTCTGTATGGTTTTTCCCCCTATTTGTTCCCAGTGTGAGAATGTAATTTGTGAATCATTGGCTTCCGGAGGATGTGTTATTGTGCTTCCACTTTGGAACGAGATAAAATACAGGACAACTCGGCATAAATAGTGACATTTATAAATGAGTGGTCACTCTATCTTTGAGGCTCATATTCGTTTTCACTTCACTTTTAAATACAGTATGTATTCTATGTTAAGATGAGTTGGTGCAGTGTGCAGCTCGACTGATTGTAACCACACTGCTTTTAGTAGATTGGATATCTGAAGCTGGAAAGCATTCATAAAAAAGACTGCATGCCAGTAAGTTTCTATTTTATTTCTGTGGTTATAAATTTGAGGAAAATGCATCCCTTTTTCCAACCTCTTGCTTGGAGAGGCATTGCATTGAAATCTTAGCAAATTAATCAGAACTTTTTGGTACAAAGCATAGTTTCATAGGTTTGTTTAGAAAACCTTCTGTGAAAAACGAATGTAACGAATAATGAATTGACTTGAGTTAACATTTTAAACCTTTCGTGCATGTATTAATGCATTAATATTAATGCATTTTGTGGTGTCTTGGCAACACAGATTTGTACCTAAAATCCTACACAAATTGCGGTGTCTTTTGGCACAGAATTATTTCAGACAATAAATGACAATAAAATAAATAATTTATGAGTTCAACATTTATTGTCATGAATTTCACTGCAAAATTTATAGAAGTTCCAAATTGCTGAATAAAATAGAATTACAAGCAGTAAAAATAAGGAAATGTCCGATGTAGGGCAAAACAGTTCTTTTTCCAATTTTATCAGACAGATAACCCTCTTCATCGTTTCAAAACTTTTTGTCTTAGTTTGATGGAGATCTCATTATTAAAAAAAAAAAAAAAACTTGTCTGAGTATCAAGAGGTCAGGCATCTGATCTGACAGACTAGAAGGACAGCAGAAGGAAGCTTGTACCCCTCCATCTTTTCCACATCAAATGAGAAAAGTGATCATCAAAATATGTAGCTACTGTATAACAGTCCTTAAAATGGTAATGGCTTCATTCTCTTGGTGACAGTTGACAATTCATTTGGGTCTTCATCAGTCAATGAAGTTACTGATGCTCCTGCTAAACCATTGCAGGGAACTTTTCGTTTTCAATGAAAGCATTGCTGTCCCTCTTCAAGATACAGCCTCATATTCCAAAACTTTATTTTCTCCAAATAATATTGAGACTCAGAGAGTGGAAAACTGCAATCAAGGATGTAGCCAAATTTAGTATGTCTGCAGTGGAAGGGTAGCTGTTCGACACAAAATAAAATGATAAACATGCAAGAAATTTCTATGAAAATCAAGAAAAATTATGAATAACACTGTCCTCATTTTTTATATACTTTGATTTTTATATCATTTTATAGAATCTTCCTGCTGAAGGACTGTAATGACAGCGGGCCTTAAAGAGGATAAAAATAATGCAAAAATAAAAATGAGAGTTGTTAAGAGTGCTTTATTTACTATTTATTATCTGCATTGTATAGTATTTTATGTACAGCACTTTGGTCAACCAAGGTTGTTTTTAAATGGGCTTTATAAATAAATCAGAATGTGAACTTGAACATGAATCCATGATTTAGTGAGTTTTACTGCACTGTTCACCTGAATATCTTTAGTCTGGGGAGGCTGAATGGAAATTATTTGTAGGGTGACTTCCGTGGAGGACTGGCCATCTGGAGCACCGGGAGTCTTCCCGGTGGGCCGCTGTATGTGGGTCGGCCCATTGCGTAAATATAAAGAATTAGTTATAGTAAATTTACATAGCCTATAGCCTTCCATCGGCGCATACGAATGGCCAGCGCGGCCCATTTGAATCAAACTAATTATTTTAGCATGCTCCGGCTCAGTGCAGTGGCTCAAAAGCGCTTGTCAGTGTCGAAATGTTTGAAATAGCCAATCAAATCGAAGAAGATGTGATTTACTGTTCACAGACGCTGAGCTGGGCGGCATTTGATTGCGAGCTGAGGTCAGATGTAAGCAGCTGAATAGCGAGACGATTCAGCAATATTTGCCAACTGTTTACGAAAAAAAAAAAAGGTTAAACGACATTCATTTTCAGGGATACAAACATTTTCGAATTTCTAATGCCATTTACGTTATTCGTCACAATATAAGATAGAGTGGATGTTTGTAAATCTATATCCAGGCTTTCTTCTGTAATTTCACGTGTCTAAGAAAATGTATTTAAAAATACGTAAAAAATCATTCTCAAACTTACTCTAGAACATTGTAAATCTGAAGTAACAACTGTCAAGTGCCGTGATTGGGAATTATAGCCTAATTAAAAATATAATTTGCTAGCCTGTTTCACATGCATCACACACTGGCTGTCAAATGTTTAAAATACCTAATTAAGACTTTTTATTTATTCATTTATTTTCTTGAAAGAAGGCTGACTTTATTTAAATTAATATTTGGTTACAGTAACAAATATTAATACTATGAAATATTACACTTAAAATAGAGGTTTTCTATTAAACATATTTTAAAATGTAGGCTAATTTATTTATGTGATTAAAGCTGAATTTTCAGCATCATTCTTCAGTCTTCAGTGTCACGTTCCTCCAGAAATCATTCTTATATGCTGTTTTACTGCTTAAAATATTATCAGTTATTATGTGTGATCAATTATTACTAATGGTCCTTATTATTATCAATACTGAAAACTTATTTTTTATATATGTTTTTGCTTCATATTTTTGTGGAAACTGTGATAGGCCCTACTTTAATTATTATTAATATAAGGATTATTTGATGAATACAAAGTTAAATAATTCAGCATTTATTTGAAATATAAATAATTTGTGATAAGTATAAATATCTTTACTGTCACTTAAATGAATTTAATGCAACCTCGTTAATTAAAATAATTCATTTATATAGGCTATGTTTTTAATCTTACCCTAGACTGAATGGTAATGTATCATATTTTCTACAAAAATATTGAGCAGCACAACTGTTTTCAACATTGATAATAATCAGAAATGTTTCTTTAGCAGCAAATCAGCATATATGAATGATTTCTGAAGGACCAGTAGAAAGGCACCATTACACCAGTACACATTCTGCACTACATTCCAAGTCTTGAGTAAGAATTCTTTATTATTATCTTTATTAAAAATTATTTACTATCGGTCATATACACAAGGAAAGACAAATTATAATGTAAATAAGTATGCTGGTCATTCATCAATGATAATGATATAAGAATTTTAATAATAATAAAAAAATAGATGCCATTTTTCTTTCTGTATTGTGTAATATTTTTTGTGTATATAATTTGTGTTATATTTTTGTGTTCGTAAGAGAGATGTTAAAAATGCCCTGTGCATAATGAGCTGGTGGGTTTTTGTGGATCGGGTGTAGTGGGCCACTCTGTGCCAGAAAGTCCAGGGCCCCTTTTTAGCACCAGTCCGTCCCTGGGTGACTTCAGTGGCAACATGAACTTGACATTTGTCCTACTGTAGTCTTGCACTGCTGTGGTGTTGTCACAGTCAATGGAGTCATTGAAGATTCTGTTATACTTCAGAAACCATTCTGACTGAACAGGATGGGAGAATTCTGTTTGTTTATTTAGTTATTTATTTTATTTTTGCATGTTTCTGTATTGTCTTTATAGATGATGATAAGTACAGTTTGGTCAGATGTCCAGCGGCAAAAGACCCAAGAGTCTGATCCATGCAGGTCCATTTGCTGTATCATAAATAATTACACATTTAAACATAGTGCAGCAGGAAGGTTTTTTTTTTCTTTTCTCTAAGCTTAACTAATCTCTTAATAAATCCTTAACAGTTAGAAACTGACGGATGATTTTTCATGTAAATATAAGATTCAAGTCCAACTTAACTCAAGAATCTTGTTTTCTTGTGCAGTCACTGTCAAGTCGGTGTCGTTATCAGACAGTGGGCTGGCTGTTCTTCAAATAGCTGACACACACACACACACACACACACACACACACAGACAGGCCTGTAACCAGCTATGAGGCCACCGAGGTCCGGACCTCGGTAAATTTTTCATGTTCAAAAATAAAATCTGTTCTTTGAATGAGTAATTTGCTGTTAAACTCCTCATATGAATGCCTGCATGACATGTATAATTCAGTTTAGACAGTTTGCAAGAATGTTTAGCGTCCCTGTTTTGAAAATGATCGCTGTGAGACGCTGGCGGAGGGAACGAGGCTTGAGAGAGTTGTGAGGGCGCGGGCGCAGCCTCCTTGTTGTCAGATCCATCTGTTATAAGTGTTTTTGGACTTGTCTTTTCCACTTAATTTAACACTTTAGAAAGTTAATAAAGCAGGAAGTTGCAGTTATCTTACCTTATTTGCAAAAGATTGGAAATTATTTCGGTTTATTTTTTATTTATTTTTAGTTTTTTGTTTGTTTTAGTATCAATATATGGCAACACTACATCGCCGGCACTTAAACTGAAAGCAATCAAAAAAGCCCATGGACAGGTTTTTGCTGACAGGATATGACATTCGGTAAGGGAAATGCAAAAAAGTATCATGATATTATCTGTCATAAACGTTATCAATGCTGTCAAAAACAGTAGTATTTAACACTAGTAAACACAGATCTGTAGAAGAAGTAGGTTAGTATGTAATACGCAAAAACATCTTTCACAAACATCCACATCTCTGTCTCCTTTAAAGTGTTTATAGTGTATATAATATTTGTAATTATATGTAACTATTATATTTTTTATAATATAATAGTTGTATTTGTAGGGGTTATTATAACACAATTCTTTAACATTGTGTTATAATGTTAACACAATGTTATTACACCTCATTAATTTCAAAGCCTGGGAACGGCCATGCACACACACACACACACACACACACACACACACACAAGTGTGCACACTGAGTTTGTAAAGCAGATCTGTCTACACATATTGAATGATGTAAACAAATTCACTGTGAATTTTAAAACTACACATAATTGTGTAAAACAGTTAAATTCTTTCAACAATTGTATTTAATATTGCTAGATATTTTTATATATTATTATTAGAGTGCTACACATAATTTGTGTAGTTTTTCCCTGAATGTATTTTATAATCAACATTTTAAATAAATAAATAAATAAATAATCTGGATATATTATATCATATGCTGATTATATTATATGCTTATATGCAATACTATATTATGCTTATCTTTTTGTATGTTTGAAGAGTTTATTTTTTGCAATGTATTGCAAATGCTCCCTGTATTTTGACAAAGTCCCAATTTCGTCGGTCCTCCGACGTGACGTCGAGAGTGACCGACTGAAAGGGAACATACCACTTTGAAATTTATATTGATTTTACTGAGCCTATCACCTCTGATTGATTCAGAAGATGACCTGAAAAAACAGGATCGATTTGATTTGCCTCAAAGGCATTTGGTCTTTGACCAACCAATCAGAGTTCATATCAGGTTGACGCTACATCCATCAGGTGTAATGCTTGGACGATCTTCTCTAGACTGAGTTCTTCTGTTTTCCCGTTTGAGAGATGCTTGGTGAGCATTTAACAAGAATGGCATGAAGTCTGCAAAGGTGTAAATATGTTATTTTACTAACATTAATATACTATGATTTTTTTTGTTAATTATATTTTATTATTATATTTTCTGTTTTCATTTTAATTTTAGTTAACATTCTAGTAATTTTATTGCGTATTTTTGTCTTCTTCTTATTATTATTACATTTTAGTTTATTTAGTTTTAATTATTTTAGTACTTCAGTTTAAACTAAATTAAAATGAAAAAGGTTGCCTTAGCAACTAGCTAAAATAAAATAACCTTAATTTATTTCAAGTAATGCATTTATGGCATTAGTGTATTTAACAATAAAACCCCTGGTGTGAATGCTTTATAATATATTAATTATTTGGCCATCTTAAAATAGTGTATTTGCATATCTTAATACATTTATTTAATAATATGTTTTAAAATAAATTGAAATTCATTATAATATTTACAGTACCTAATCAAAATTATACCATAAAAGTTATATTTATGGGCTTTTTATGCTTTTATTGGGATAGGACAGTAGACAGCTGACAAAAAAAAAAAAAAAAACCTTGGGCAGAGAGAGGGGAGCAGGATCAGCAAAGCACTTGAGACAGGAATCAAAATCAGGTCATCACAAGCACAGTTGCGCTATATGTTTGCACACTAACCACAAGGCTACTGGCGCCGACTGTATGAACTTTTTTTCTGACAATGTATAGTCAACACCAGATTACGTTTTACTCATTATTACATGGCTCTCTGCAATACTTGATTATGAGTCAGTCACCACATGCTGAGGTCAAACATTTTTGTATAATGGCCACTAAAGTATTTTAACTTCCAATTTGCAGGGTGGAATAATGTGTCATAATAACTGGATTTCTACAACCACACAGCAGTTTCCTCTAAATGGCATTTTAATGCCTCATTGTCTTCTGTCATTATTTTGTTCATGCAGGGTCTGTACATTAGACGTACATCCCAACAGGGCAATCACAATGTCTTCAAGCTGGTGTGTTGAAGCTAGTGTTGTGCTGGTGGGGCTGACCTGGCTGACACTGTGATGGTCAGAACAGGAGTGTGTAGAGGGCAGGAGTGAAGTGCTAGTCCGGCAACACCCGTGGCACTTTATCAATCAGCTGTGGCATCTATTCCAGCTGGTGACACCTGGCCTACTCCGTCAGTGTCTGCGGTTATTTCAAGGCACTGCCAAAAGGAGGGACTGGATTTAGCTGCTGGCATGCACCAGGGTACTGTTACGGGTCATTAGATTATTGGAGTGGAGACTGTTTTATTAAAATTATTGTGAGAGGTCCTGGGAGTATTTTTGTGTCTTTTAGCATCCAACATTCTTATTTAATTATACAGCAGCTTGTAGGAGCATATAAAGAGTTGGGTTCACATCACTGCCCTTGTAGTTATTGCACACCACTTATTTTTTGTCTGAATCAAATAATTTGTTTAAAAAATGTTCTTTGAGGACATAAGACCAAAAATGTCACGGTGACATAATTAACTTGTGATACAACACTCTTAAAATATCAGATAATTTGGCCTTTATATGACAAGGCATTGCTAGTTTATTTAAATGAATTAATGGCTGTTTATATTTGTTAAAACTAAATAAATAAATAAAACTTTACCATATAAGCTTACAGCATATTTAATTTTTATGTTAATAAACTGATTCATTAAACTTAACCATCGCTTAACAATGGAATAAAAGTTTTTAAAAACATAAAATACTGTTCCCTTTTCTTTTTTCTTGGACACTCTTTTTGTCATCGGCCCATAAGCAACTTGACATACAAGGACCCCAACTAGTATTGGTACATATAAATCTAACTTACAATGTATTAGTCAACAAAATGTCAAAGCAAGCAATTAATTTGAACTGGGGCTGTGAATTAAATGCTTTAATTAAATATATGTATTTGACACCACTGCTTTTCAAATGTAATAGCTGGTTTATTTGTTTGTGTGTCTATAATGATTTTTTGCGCAAACATTGCTCTAATTATTGATGAATTCCTGCCACTAGACAATTATTACTGTAATCAGAACAATGTAAATTCTGTCATTTCGTGATTGTTGCCCATAATTAAACCAGTTTAGTCCATGTCTCTGTCTCTCTTAAAGAAAGTTCAGTGAGCATGGGCAAGGTTAACAGCTTTTTGTGATTACGATTACGCCATTATAACCCTGTCACCCGATAAGGTAGTCCTGA
Organism: Sinocyclocheilus grahami; assembly: GCF_001515645.1. NCBI lineage: Eukaryota > Metazoa > Chordata > Actinopteri > Cypriniformes > Cyprinidae > Sinocyclocheilus > Sinocyclocheilus grahami. Next base: position 514,358 of record NW_015506121.1, on the reverse strand, counting down.
GGGCCATACTCCCCATATGGCCCCCTAAATAACATATTTTATGTGCGGGTGGAATTATCAGGATCCCAGTGGGCTCCAGGCAGACTGAATAAACAGCTGGTTGATAAGAAACCTAATTTAAACGGCTGTCTTTCTCCCTTACCAGTGTACAGTTGGGGTGCTTTCCATTTCGCTGAGGCTTTATTCCAGATGAAACGTGCCAGGGTGCTGGGAACACCAGAAACCTAAGGGAGCATAATCGTTTTATCCCACCAATTTATTTTAAGATGATAACTCTGGTTGTTCAAGAAGGAAAAGGCAGAAAACTGATGTACTATGACAGATCAACCATAAAAAAGGAAAGATTGCACATGGCAATTTGTGTTTTTGTTTGCAAGGACCAACTCCTGTTTGAAAAAGGGTTCATCTTTTGGTTGTTTAAGCCTGTTACCAATTGTTCACGTTCAAACAGCAAAGACATCCCTTGTGATGCCCAGGCGACACTCCATTTGTATGCATAATCGCATATCAAAGCTAATTGGATTCAATTAACCCTAGCGCTTTGGGCAGACTTTTGCAGACTTTCAAAAATTGTTCAGTTAATAATCACTCAGTTTTGAACAAATATGGAGGTGAGATGAGAAGACTCACATAATTAATAAAACAGATGGAATATTTTAGCACCAATTAAATTCCATTCAGGTCACCGCACAAGTGAGACAAATGGGCATGGTAGGCTGACCTGATGCAAATGAGGTGTGACTGCTTTGACAGACGGTGGTAGCCATCATCTCAAACATGCACTCACAGTGCTGCTACCCAGACCTGTACATATGGACAAAAGTGTTGGGAAACTTGACCATTAGACTAAAAGAGGCATTGTATTCCAAATACATATAGAAATTGTGGAGTCCATGTATTTAGACTTTTGTAACTATAAAATTTTCTACTCTTCTGGGAAGGCCTTGCACAATATTTTGATTGCATATTTTAGTTTTTTGAGTGGGAATTTATGTCCATTCGTCCAGTACAGCATTTTTGATGTTAGGCACCAATGTTGGACAAGAAGGTCTGACTCACAATTTTCTTTACAGTTTATTCCAAAGGTGTTTAATGGGGCTTAGGTTAAGGTTTTCCCTTCACTGAAATAAGAGGCCTAGACCAATCCCTGAAAAACAGCCGATATACATACGATTATCCCTCCTCCACCAGACTTTAAAGTTGACACAATGCAGTCAGGCAGGTGGCGTTATTCTGGCATCCGCCAAACCCAGACTTGCCCATCAGACTGTCAAACAGAGAAGCGTTATTCGTCACTCACAGAACACATTTTCTGGCGGCATGCTTTACAAAACTTTATTTGACACTTGCCATTGTACTTGGTGATGTGAGACTTGCATGCAGCTGCTCGGCCATGGAAACCCATTCCATGAAGCTCTCGCCGCACAGTTTTTGTGCTGATATTAGCCAGTGAAATTTGAAACTCCTAAGCTAACCTCCTAAAAGTCTTTGTCTTTATGAGTGAGTCAGCAGCAGTGTCTTTTCACCTTCTAATGGCATAACATAGCAACCTGTACTGAAGTCAAAATCACCATCACTAACATACAGACCATTTCTCAATACCAAATACTGCTATTAAATAATATTGTTATTATGTAAAATATTATTTATTTAACAATAATATGTATTATGCAACAATAGCCATTGTAAAAGTTAGTACAAAGGTAGCAGTCTGACACAACATTTAAGTTATATAAAAATAGGAAGTTATGAAACTTTGCCCTCAGCCAAAACTATTTGCTCTGGAACAAATATTATAGTAATGAGACCAACGATTATGTAATGTTTAACCACTATAGCGACATCAGAGCATCTGTTATGGGGCTGACAAGACATGAGACGTGCGGATCCATGTGCAAGCTTTTATTCAAAGCAGAAGAGGTCAGAAACACAGGCAGGGTCGACCAATGGCAAACAGGTAGGTCTAGGGCTAGCGTAGGTCAACGATCGGCGAATAGAATCAAAAGGGCGAGACTAGAGGGATAAATCCAGGAAAACAGGCAAAGATCAGAAACCAAGAAAACAGACAGGGCAAGACTAGGCTGGGACTGGGACTGGGACACTAACGAGGCTCTGTAAAGTAGCTATCACTACTGGCGATAAGCGCATACAATACTCGGCAGCTTGACGGGGAACAGAGTGAGTGTTATATAGGGAAGGTGTGATTGATGACTGCTGTGTGCAATCAACTGTGTGTGTGTAATCAGTGCAATGGATGATGGGAACTGTAGTCCGGGTGAAGTGCAACAGTAGTGTGGTGGCAAGCTGACCTCTGATGGCAAGCAGACGGAAGTTCATGGACCGGATTCGTGACAGCATCACAGCGGCAAATTCCAGAAAAAACTGGCAGAGGTAAGGCTGTTCTCTGTGGTTTCATGAGTGCTAAACAGCCGCTGACATCCTGCAGTTCATCTCTGAAAACGCTGAAGCAAGAGTAGAATACTGCATAGCTGGAATAACCTCTTAGCCCATCTGAAAGTTTCTTATGCTCAATAAGGCTTCGCTTATCTGATAAAAAAATATATGTTCTATTTTAATGTATTTTCAAATAAAATTTATTCTTATGATGGCATTGGCAAATATATACCTGGAGCAATCCAGAAAAGTAATGTGTTGAAAGTAGTGTTGGGCGATATGGTCATTTTTCAAATCGTCATATCGCCAGTCCGTGAGATCGCCGATAGACGATATTATCGTGCATGGGTGGGTGGGGGCAAGAGAGAGACTATCTGTACTTGTCATAGGCTATTTCGTAACTATTTGGTGTTTTAAACCGCGTGCAAGAGAGAGGGGGAGCCTATGGAAGCACCACAAATCTAAATAATATACTTTCAAACATACTGATAAACTAACATGTTAAATACAAAAATATTTAAAACAGCTAGTTCATATATATTCGGATACAACAGTCATACATCGAGTCCTGTGACAAGTTTGCCGCATCGACGCACGGTCTGGTCTGCAAAATCAGTCAACGGTGAAAATCAAAAGTAGATTTATTTTAAAGACCACCAGTTTAACACTAAATATCGGACATAAACGAACATGTTAAATATAAAGTATTTAAAACAGGTAAGTTCATATATTTGGAGTAAATTTTAATTTTACAGATACATCAGTATTAAACAGATACATCAGTCATACGGCGCTCCGGACCGCGCGCCCCATGACGAGCCAGATGCACCACCACAGAAACAAGAATGAAATGCGTTCTAACATAACTGTGGCATTAAACTCAGTTAGTGAGGACTCTGTTAAAATATTGCACATATATAGGCCGTTCAGATTACTTGTTAAAGTGCAACGAAATACCTTATATCAGCAGACGATATGTCTGTGTTTGTGGTTGGAGACTCCTTCACCGGCTACAGGCTCCTCATTTGTGAAATACTGTGTGAAATACAGTGCTGAATGAAAAAGCGGGGCAATTTGATAATAATAGCCGAATTATAATGGGCCGCCTAATAATAATAATAATAATAATTATTATTATTATTAATACATAATAGGAGAATGAGCATAATATCGTCTTGATTATTGACAAAGACATCTGCTATCGTCGATATTTCTGACTATCGGCGATACACGATACTATCGTCTATCGGCGCACAACCCTAGTTGAAAGTCACATATCTCATGAGTTTATATTTCAAATCTGAAGAAGATATCATGACAAATTTGATTCCTGCAATCATTTTTCTGAGCTTTTTTTCTAGTGGATGGTCTCATTCTGTTTGTGACACTGTATATATGATACACTTTATATATGATACAAAACCATGTTACTTTTTACTACCAAGACACAGTTTTTTTAGCATAATAAGTCATTCCATAACGGATACAAACAATAACTCTCCCCGAAGAAATGAGACGTAAACAAAGGAATATCCATCCATATTACAACGTTATCGTTTCGTTGGACTAAATGTGCTCTATGTGATGTTATTTAGTGGACCCTTATTTTTCTAACCAAACCGGGATTTACAGCAGTGGATGGAGTGGAACAAACAAACAAAGAAAAAAAATCATATAACTTATAATGGACCAACAACATAGCGGAAAACATCTTTTGCAGCACCATTTTAGTGTCAAACTGAATTTCAATTTAGTTTTTTAAAAAACAGCAATTTTAGAATGATTTTGTTAGTTACAGCTTTGACTGTATAGAAGGAAATACTAAAACATGTAATCTCAGCCCTTTCAATCTCCTTTAGTTTTGATGGACGTTTATCTTTGAATGTATATTTGAGCTATTTTTTTAGAGCAGGCTCCAGATGTTGTTGTACAGTTAAGTCAGTCTCTCGCTTAATTGTCAGGGATTTTTATGCTTCCTTTTATTTTAAATCCACGTCTTTGCTGGTGAACATTAATGCCATGGTACTCTAAAAAGAGAATGACATGACATAAAAATATTCAGGTAAAATGAATGTGCATTGAAAGTCACCTACTCTGTCTTATCAGAGGGAAAAGAAAGAATAATAACAATATCTTACATGAACTCACCAACTGATCATTGCACTTCTGTGAAATAATGGATTAGAATAACTGTTAGGTTGTTAGAATAAAAGTTAGGATGTCAGGATATCTCGCATCCTCTGAATTTGTGTCTGTTTTTCTCTCTACATACCCCGAAGCTTATTAAAACTGGTGTAAACAAACTCTAATGTTCTTTGTTGCACTCCTACACCCTCAGGCAAAGCCCCTATAGTTGCCCAATATAGCAAATAATCATATACAGAGCATATTCAAATTAGACACTATTGCTTTTTTTGATGCTTTGATAAGAAAATTTACATGAAAAGAAACATAACATGGTTTATGATTTACTAATGGCATATTGAATGGATTCTATAGTTAATATGTCATAAATAATTTTTAAGCATACTGCTCTGACCCTACTTTGCACTGAATGTACAAGGTCATGACAGTATTCACTTCTGCATGTTGCATCTTACTGTGTGAAACGAAACGGTCACTCTTTACATTTAGCCAGTTTTGAGATATTTGCTTGGAAATTCTCCTGCTTTTTTCCCCTTAGCAAAAAAATCACTCATCAGGAAATAAAAGCTTAAAGTGAAGGCCTGATTATTTCAGAGACCTTGCCACAAGTTTTTAAATTTCTGTTACTTTTGCTATACATTCACTCTTAAAAAAATTATTTTGTATTCCTCTTGTACCACTGTTCGCTTTTGTGCAAAGAAATAAGTCTCTTGACCGTTGTCTCCCAAGTGGTTCCATTGTTGTCAGCATTAAGTCTAAAAATGATTCAGCAGTGTATGTAAATAAATTAATTATCTTTAAATGTTTTGGTTCAACATACCCATTGATCAAAACTTGGTTTTAACCTGCACCAGAAAATTGTTGTTTAGTTTTATTGTGTAGCTTTTAGTGTGCTTGCTTTTTTACTGTACTGTACTGTACTTTCAATGGGCTCAAATCCAGTCCGTTAACAAGGCCAGGCAAAAATACACTTAAAATTGAACTTATTCTATAAATCCCCTCTGGATAGGATACTACACTGTATGAATAATCTCAGAATTAATTAAATAATAGGCTATCATGCATTTTTTTCTTCTTCTATTAACTATCATACATATTACTAGCATATTGGCTGTTTATTAGTACTTATAAAGCACATAATGCCTTATTCGCCATTACCATAATTTAGATCCCTGGTAACACTTTATATTAACTTTCATTAATAAATCATTAACAAACATTATGTAATGCTTAACGGATAATTATTTTATATATATTCATATATCTAGAAATGTGAAATAATGTGCTTGTTAATATTTACTAATAAATGTATTAAACATTACCTACTAATTAACATTTAAAATTCTTACAAAGGCCATTAAACTTCTAATTCATATGGTCATGCACATCTTGCAAATCTACAAATTATTTTAACAATGTTATACAATGATTAAAAAAATTTGTTAATGCACAACACCTTTGCTGCTGTTGAGATGTGATACAGGTAAGGTTAGGGACAGGTTTGGTGGTATGGGTAGGTTTAAGGTTGGGTAAGGGGTCAACAAGTGTACAGGGATCAATTTTATTACTATAACGGAACATGATTCAATCTGTTTATATTGCATTGTTTTGATAAATGATAAATTAAGTATTTTCTTGAAAATTAGTTTTCCCCCCCCTCCTGTTGATGTATGACTCAAGGAATATTCTGTTTAATGATACACAGTAGTATACTAATATAAGTGTTGAGGTGATAAAAACATGTTTTGCACCCAAATTACAATGTGTGGTGTCTTTACCAAGCATTTGGTTAATCTTAACTAACTACCCTTTACAAAAACAATGTTAAAGTAGCTAAAGGTCCAGTGCCAATAAAGATACAAAAAATGTTTGTAAATGTTTATAAACATTTACAAATGATGAATAATCTCCACTTTAGATTGGGTACCGCAAAAAAAACAAAAAAAAAAACATGAACAAATGATTAATAAATGATTTGTTAAGATGTGAAAATAGGGTGAATTCCGGTCATTTGGGACACTTTTGGCCATCAAAATGACTGCTCATAAAGGTACTAATGATTAGTAAATGTGTACAAACCTTTACAATTGATGAATAGTTTCCACTTTAGCTTGGGTACTGCAAAAACATTAACAAATAATTAATAAATGATTTAAGATGTGCAAATAGTAGAAGTGTACACAACAAACAAATACCAAATATATACCTTTACAGGCTGTGATTATTAGTTAATGAATATGTTAACATGAATGGTTTGTGAAGTGCTTAAAATTACTAATAAAGCTATATTTTCACAACATGTGTAAATGTAAAAATCAGCAGTAGCTAATGTGTGAGCTGAAGTTTAATGACATTTGTAAGCATTCAAAAGTACATTAACAAATAAGCTTGTAAATATTGTATAATTTCTGTTAAAATAATTTGTAGATTTTTAAAATGCTGAAAGTTTAATGACATTTGTAAACGTTATCTAATGATCCGTTAAACATTATATAATGTTTGTTAATGATTTATTAATGAAGCTTTTAATCATTATAAACCATCTGTCAAAGTAATTTGAAGAATTTTTTTTTTAAATGCATGATCAATTTACATTAAATAATGATATGTTAATAATTTGGTAATGTTTAATAAGTTCATTAGTTAACATTAACAAGCACATTATCTCATATTCGTAGATATGTGAATATATATTAAGTAATTAGTTAAACATTATATAATGTTTGTTAATGATTTATTAATGAAAGTTATTATAAAGTGTTACCAGATCCCTTAATCCTACCCCATACCTAAACTTAACAACTACCTTACTAACTATTAATAAGCAGCAATGTAAGATTTTAAGGCAAAAGTTATAGTTAATAGTTAATTATTAGTGAGAATTGGACCTTAATAAAATGGTGACCATCTATTGATTTATATTTCTAAAGATAGCAGTAGATAGCAGCACTCTCATGGCAGTTTGTAACTTGTACATTTTGGTGAATTGGTTGCTAATTCATACAAATTTGTGATGAAGCATATTTTAAACATACTTGTATGTTTAACATCACACTGCATGTTCACGTGGCTTGTTTCATCATAATCTTTGTTTCAGTCAATTTAACTTGTCAGAATAATTTCCCTTAGGGCTGCACAATTTGACAAATGTGTGATAATAAATATGTGCGGCATGTTTTATTGTGAAAAGCATCACTGATTAGGTTTGTGATCAGTTTGTGGTAAATACTGCTCCAATTCTGCAAGCACTATGAGTTTGAGTTGCTCATAACCTGCATTTGGGGAAAAAACAAAAAGATAAAAAACAAGAGAAGTGTTTATGAACTTGTCCAACAAAAGAGGACATTCAATAACGTTTTACTCCAAACTCAATTCATATTGTCAGTCTAGCTTTTGATCTGATGTGGCTTCTTATCACAGAATAAGGCAGAAAATATATTATTTCATAGTGTTATTGCATATTTAGTAGATATTATTCTATACTGTAATAACATTTATAACAATTAGAATGGCATTCAAGATGGCTTGAAGAACAAAAATAAACCATATATTAATCGCAGTCATATGTTTATTGACTTTGTTTAATATATGCATGGCATGTTAACAATTCACCCTACATTTTTCAGTAAAAGTATTAAGTTTTATAATTATATAATAATATAATAATATTAAATACTGTTAATATAGTAATATAGTAAAATAGTGTTATTACAATACTAATGTTTTCACTCAATAAACTCCTAATTCGGTGTTTAATAATAGTTAGTAAGGTAGTTGTTAAGTTTATTGGGTGAGGATCTAAAATATGGTCATGCAGAATAAGGCATTAATATGTGTCTAATAAGTACTAATCAAAAGCTAACATGTTAGTAATATGCATGCTAATAAGCAACTAGGTAATAGTGTGAATTGGTCCTTAAAACGTGTTACCATATACAGTATTTTCGTTCCAATAATTGCATTTTAAGTCACAATCACATTTTAGTTAAAAAAATCAATTAGATGTTTTCCCCAAAATTGTGCAGCTCTAATTTCCCCTGATTATTATTATTATTATTATTATTATTATTATACTTAATTTTAGGAAACTTGAACAAGTTTTCAGTGTTTCAACTTGATTTTCTTCACCAGCAATTACATTTAAAGTGTTTGAAAAAGTGAAATGAGTCACTGCAGGTTGTGACTTTAGCACTTTTTAGCACTCAAATTTAAGTAATTAAACTTAAGATTGCAGTTTTAGTGGGTTGACTTTTTTAAGCCATCTAACATATATGGCAAGGGATACTTTAAAAGGTTAACATGTACGTTTATGTGTCATTTCTATTACCCAGAGGCAGTATTTGTGCCTCCCTAAAATATATAAAAACTCAAGTGACTGCAGGTGCAGAGGGCTGGTTATACATTATTATGAGGGATGCTGTTGCCTCCACACTGAACTTACATGCAAATGAGCATCTGTAGAACCTTAGATAGAGAACATCCTATCTAAATCCAATTTGGCAAATGCGTATTTATCAAACGAGGCGAGAAGTGCACCTCTGTTTGCCAAGCCGGCAGTGGATCCCACTTCATAGCATCCTAACCCTGCCTGCTTGTATGACATTTGGCAGGTAATCTATGCCATTATTGTTTCTCCAAAGCTGAGTTTTATTCAGCACTGTGTGGCTCAACATGGTGTTTGCATAGAGTTTAGTGGGGTTTTTTAATTCTCATTTTCCTCAACAGGTATTAAGCACCTTGTACTGTCAGCATTACAAAGGGTAAGCAAAGCAGGAACATTATTCCACTTTGCTAGGAAATGTTATGTAAATATAAGGACGAGATGAATTAGGGTGTGAAATCTATCACAAATTTAAATTGTGATAACTGAGATAGTACAACGTGTGGGCTTCATGACTATATTTGAACAGCATGTTCCCTGAGGGAAAAAAATCAGAGTCCATTGACTTTGGGCCAGATGGGGCCAACTAATTTTCTGCTTGATATCACTTGCATTATTGCAAATGGCATCCTTCAAAAACATACTGTTACTGTTGTAAAGTGTGTTAATATTTGGAAACCTCAGCTGATTTTCTGAATTATTGAAGTATTGTCATGCGTTTAGGGCACTGTTATTACCCCCCAAATAGAGTACATCATCTTGGTTAATTTTCATTAGTTCTCATGTTACATTGTAATTACATTGTAATAATAATGAAAAATCAAGTATGTGAAGTATACTGTAAAAAAATGTCCATTCGCAGTTTGTCATCTCTTATGTCCCCATATTTTCCTGTGCTGAATGTATGAAATTATCTAGAGTTCTGTATGACCCTGGATGCTTACACACAACAAAGCCATTTACAGAACAAGCAGTAGGCCCACAGCACACTGAGGCTTGTTGACGTGAGTCCATATTATTCAAATGCCACAGCCCACTGGGATCTTGCTCTTGGACTTGTATTAATTCAACTCCCTTTGAGTTGAATAGAGCCTTTGTCTCCATAACTCTGCGTTTGATTGGGGTCTGGCCTATGGGGCATGTAAACGCCCACTCGGGATGATTGTTCCTCCCTGGGCTAAAGCTCTTCCAATCCAGAGGCCTTTTCTGCAGCTCCAGCCACTATTATGGGTCCGCAAACTTGTTGACTTTCAATCAACTCCAGAGTTTTAATGAAGGTCCTTGGTGAAGACAGCACCAGCCTCTGTCTGTGTTTTATTACATGGCAGTACGACAAGGCCTCAGGTCTAAAAGGGAAGGGTTGTGTGGAACGAACAGGTGGGCTATTACTGCCTCACAATCCCCCTGCGCTGAGCGGATGGCTACTAGGTCATCCAAGGCCAACATGGATGGAGAAAAGAGTGAATGTGGCTGTTTTCCTCTTTGGTTTTAATTATTGTGCAAGATCAGGCATGGTAGTCACCATCTGGGCAATTATTAGACAGGGGTACTGAGCTGTGACTGGTTAAGTATGTTTGTGCTTGACATAATATATAAATATGGTTAGATGAGCAGTCAGGTGTGTCACAGCCTTTAATTCAGTGGCACTTTATTCTACCGTATACAGTACGTCACAGAAAAAAAAGCAATAATGTAAAAGCCTCCACATTTTGGCTTTTGTTTTCTCTTGTCTTTAACTATAAGATGCTAAGCAAAGTTTGCACTCCACTTTAATCAGTTCATGTCATGTGTACTTTGTATGATAACACCCCTTGACAAACCATCACAGACAGACAGCAGAATGGAGTTATTAGAGATTAAGGATGTCTACGAAGTATACACTCAGTATATACTACATTCAGTATTAACGGCTGTAGCTGATGTGCGTGAGCTGATGAGCAAAGCACGCTGAGTGGATTGAGCATGAGCTTGTCGAGTGAATATACCTTTCTCACAGACATCACTGAAATGTTTGTAGTTCGGTCGGATATTTGGAATCTATATTACTATGTTACAGAAAAATCTTTCTGGCGAAAGTGAATCTAGCAGCCTGTGTGAAATACGCTATACTACTTGTCCCTCTCATTCCGCACCATTACAAATATGTGCACGCGTTGCGCGTGTTTTGCTTGCTTGAGTGTTTCTGCATTATATGAGTGGCTTTGGAATATAAATCGCAGCACGTTTCAGAAGAAAAAAAAACGCGACTTCTATTTCTGAAAATATCACAGTTAGGAGATTTATAAGGAGTGGTTCCCTGCATTATTACAGCAAAGCACGTGATTACAGTACTAAGCCGCTGCAATGGAGCAGCTTTAAAGCTATTAAATTAAAGATGACGTACCATAGAGCAAAAACATGAACAGTGAAAGTAACAAAAACTTGTAAAATACATTTTAATGGGCATAATTAAGTGTGAAAATATACAGTCAAACTAAAAATTATTCAGAGACCAGATATGATATTTGATTTTTCTTTTTACTAGTGGGTGCGGGACACTATAGTTCATTTATGTAAGTGAAGATAGGAAAATAAAGTAAACTGTGACAAATTATACCCAAAAATTCTTCATACAGTGGACTACCAGTAAAACTGATACAAATTTGGGACCAAAAATTATTCAGACCGAGTGTGGGAAAAAATTTTAAGTTCAAGTTTGCATCAACCTGGATGACAGCATGCCCAGGAGACTACAGGCTATCATTAAGGCTAAGGGTTGCCCAACTAAGTATTGATAGTTGTGTAAATACTGTCTGTAACAACGTTCATAGTCCGGTCCTCTCTCATCCAACACTGTCGTCACTCCTCCTTTTATCCTTCTGGAGCTCCTCCGTGGGACTTGAGACCGGTGAGTGGCGCAGGTGTCGCACATTAGCATTTACTCTACCGGTCTCACTCCGTTCCCACGGCTCTCGGCCCCGCCCCTCTCGTTACACTGTCATACTAACAGCTGTCTGAATAATTTTTGGTTGATTGTAATCCATTACATACCTTTCTATCAAAGTTATCTAACATTATCAAGCTGAATTTGTTCTGACACAGTTTAACACAGTTTAAAATATGAGTTCTTGTCATATTTTATTACCATTTTCTAAACTATAGCGAATAAACTGTGATAATGTGAGAAACTGTATTTATTTGATAAATTAAGTTAACCAACTAACATTATACGTACTCTTTTGGTTTCTGTACCCAATATTTAAAAAATTTACAAATGCAATAAAAATATCGGTATCGGTACCCGGTATCGGCAAGTACCAAAAATAGAAGTATCGTATCGGGCGAGTACTGGAAAAAGTGGTATCGGTGCATCCCTAATAATAAGAAAAGGTTCTCACTAAATCTGCGTACTAGAACGATTTCTGATGATCATGTAAGTGAAAACTGAAAATACAGCTTTGCCATCACAGGAATAAATTGCATTTTAAAATAGAAAAAAAAGTTATTTTAAATTGTAATAATATCTCACAATATAACAGTGTTTTTTACAGATACTTTAAAACACACACACACACACACACAGGTTTGTTTTTGTGAAAAGTGGGGACATCCCATAGGCGTAATGGTTTTTATACTGTACAGACCGTATATTCTATTGCCCTACACCAACCCTACCCCTAAACCTACCCCTTACAGGAAACTTTGTGCTATTTCAGATTTTCAATACACTCCATTCTGTGTGATTTATAAGCATTTTGAAAAGTGGGGACATGGGGTAATGCCCTGAAAAGTCATCTTCTCCTTGTAATACCTGTCATACCTTTGTCATTATAAAAATGTATGTCCTAATTTGTCACAAAAACGCACACACACACACACACAAAATCATCCAGACAAATCTTACATTTTGCCAGAACATTTGAATGGCACTGTGCATACATATTGTATACAAATTGTATATAGAATATTAAATGTTTTGAAAGGCACGACAAAATGCTTTCCATATCTTTTGTTGTTGATGTCAAAGGTCCAATCAAACTGTGCTGCATTTTGGCACAAACTCATCCATCACTTGGCAGAAGCAGCCTAATTAAGCAGATGCCAACACAGTCTATTTGTCTGACACTCTTGTCCTCAAATGCCATGAACTAAACTATGCAGGGTAAAATAAATAGTAAATAGTTTATTTTAAGATTTGTGTTTTTATTTTTTATATATATATATTTTTTGTGTGTGATCATTTCAGTTTTGTTACAGTGTTGGTCACTACTTGACATCTAGTCTTTCCAGCAACCAGTTGGCTCATATTACGACAAAAAGTGACCAGAGGACAGTGTGCACAGACCAGTGGTTAGGGGAATAAATCAGAAAGGTCAGGAAATTTGAAATACTGCCGTTGTTTCGATTTGGCAGGACACAAGACAGTGCAGTGGTCACTCAGGCTTGAAATTATGTTTCTTCCAAGAGCTAGATGTGTACGTGTCCCATCCTCACTCATTGTGGGTTAACAGCAATATTTTGTGTGTGTGAGTGTGTGAAGGAACATCTCTGTTTTAGGCCAAATTTCAGTATCTTCAAGCCTGTTTCCTCTTTCTTTCATGCGCTAAAAGTTCCCTTACCTGGTCCTATTCTATGCCTCATGAATCAGATGTACTCTGACATTCTCTGGGGTGAAATTAATTCAATCAGCTGAAATTACGCATATTTGATTTGTAAACGTTGTTTGCTTTCATTATCTCTAGAGAGTGAGCATTACATTATTAAGAAGACAAATAATAATCTCAAAATGAAAATCATTACAGCGGCTTACTTTGTGACTCACACGTCATTCTTGACTTTTGTCTCCAAAGCATTCAAGCTGTCATCATATCCCTGTTCAGATTTCTGTTTTGCAATCCAGACAACAGTTTTTCTGTAACAGAGTCCATTGAAGCAAGTTTAAATGAACCCAAGTGCAGTTTAATGATATCCAAAAGCGAGCAAATATGTAATAAACAAAGACATGGCTTGGCATGGCATGGCATGGCATGGCATGGCATGAACTAAACAAACGTGAACTAAAACATGGAACAAACTCACAAACGATGCTCAAAAACAATACTCAAAAAAGACAATGGCAACATGAGGTCTATAAACACCAAACAATACAGGTCACATGACACAATCCAATCAATGGGAAACAAGACACAATTAAAAAACTAATAAAATAACCATAAAAACAATTGAAAAACAATTTAAAAAATGATAGTAAAACAACACTGCACTTAGATTTTATCAGTTTACCTGGAAAATAAATAAATAAATATAATTGTCATATTTTCTGGATTTAATGATTGTAGCAATCTTGCATTCTGCTAACATTCACAGTGTGAATGCTGTAACCTGTTAATATGATAATACACACTGTTTTGTTTGAAGTCGGCCTGGCATTTCCGAAATTCTGAAAAGGTCCTATATGGGTGCCTGGACAGAGATGTGAGAAGGGGAATGTTTGTGATCAGCACGATGAGGCAGAGTGAATCCACAGACATGCGTGTCAGGAGGAGTGATGGCCGGGGTGCTTGTCTATAGGCGCAAAGAAAAAAGTATTTAGAGCGCACAAAAATCAATTTTGCATTTAAAATAAGTGTTTGGATGTGTGCAAACCTTCTCTTTTGTGCGTGCAACATTTCACTAGCTTGCTCCCTTGATGCCCGCCCTTAGTGCTCTCTAAATGCCAATGGCTCGCTTGCTCAGCACAACCCAGCGTTACAATATGCCATAATTCCAGCCAATCAGAGACGAGGCTGCTAAATTCTGATTGGCTGCTGTAAAAGAAGATCTGCTTAATAATTATGCAAACCTGAATATAAGACATTTTTCACTTCCAGCCTTCATGAATAATTATATATCAATTATAAATGATTAAATACAAGATTAATAGTAGTTATTAAGATTGATGACGTTTGGAATTGGTAAATTGTGCTTGGAAAAAAATATGATCAGAATATCAAGTTGCATAATAATTATGCATGCACTGCATTTTTCCTCTTCTGCTGTCGAGGTAATGCAAGGAATGTTTTGATTGGTTGTCAAGAAAGCCAATCAGAATTTAGCAGCCTCGTCTCTGATTGGCTGGAATTATGGCATATTGTAACGCTGGGTTGTGTTGAGCAAGCGAGCTGTTGGCATTTAGAGAGCACTGAGGGCGGGCATCTTGTGAGCAAGCTAATGAAACTTTGCACGCGCAAAAGAGGTCTGCACACATCCAAAAACTTATTTTAAATGCAAAATTGATTTTCGTGCACTCAAAACACTTTCTTCTTTGCAAGACAAACATTTTCTCTACAAAACTCAGTTCCCGTGTGTGCAAAACGCACTTTTGTACGCTCAAAATATGATCTTTCGCGCGAAGAATTGTGGCAGAGATGTAATCCCATACTTGTCTGGCCTTGCAGAATCAGACTGGAGAGGCTTTCCCTCCACTCTGAATGCTGTGCTGAACGCTGAGCATATACTCTAGGGGTTTGCTTTTGCATCTCATTAGAAACTCAAAGAAAGAATGAGAGAAGGAGATGACCAGCTGTGCCAGGAAAACAATCAACATGAACACTTGTTGGGCTAAAAAACAAGTAAATCTATTATTTGCTATCCAGATGGAGAGACTGCAAATATTGAAGGCATTGCAAACTGATGTCCCATCGAATGAGGTTTATCTGATATTCACAGAAGATATACATCCTTGTATACGTGTTCTATATACAACATCAAAGTAGCATTATGTTTCTGTTAAAATAATTACAATATTACTGCTATACTAAATATCAGTACTCTTGGAATCTAACATAACATTTAACATAACATAACATAACATAACAACATAATAATTGCTGTGTATTTTATAACATATGTTGCTACAAACCAATAATTGCTACAAACCAATTAATTTAAATGACAAGCCTACTTCTTCATCAACCTCCAACAACACTGATCCAGTATTATAATGGATCTTATCTAATATTTATGCAAAGGATGTTTGGAAACAAGTGTAGAATGCAAATATTAGTGGTAATAAATATTTCTCTGTGCATCTGTCTATAATTGATGTAAACTATAAAATGAACTGGGTTGCCCAGGGACAGTTGATTTACCCATAGATCTGCATGATACACATAAAGAAAGGTTCTACCACTTTAAGATGTTTGCTTACAGATTTAAAAAGTGAGCTGGGTGTCTGGAAATGTGTTTAACACATCTGCTATGCACAATCTGAATGCTGCTTCTGCATAAACTTAAACATATCCACAGAAAAAAAGCCACATTTGGAAGAAACATTTACTACTGATGCACTAGAAATTATATATGCTATTTCTGTCTCTGTGATGTTCCCATGAGCTCTACAGAGGCTGTGCTCATCTTTGAATGTGTGCCAGACTTAAAGCACACGTCACTCTGCCAGCCTCCTGACTCTGCACTCTTGGGCCTTTCTACTTCATTTAGAGGCTCTGCCTCCACTTTGTGATTTGCAGTCACCCTGAATGCATAAGTCCTCTTGCTTGTTTATTCTTTGACAGTCAAGCAGAAGTCATTATCTTCACATTCGTACTTTCCGTCATTTATAAGTATGCTAAGCCCCTCTCTCAGCTGAAATATGCTATAAAAGGGAACTGAAATGAGTTTCACCATAAAGAATGTCAAATTGGTTTAATAGATCCAGCGATAGAAGTGTGTTCCCTGCACTAGTTAGAAATTAAATGTCCGAGCTGAATGTTCCTCGGTGACAATCCAGCATTATTGAGTCATCAACACAGAACTGAGCCGATGGCAGTTTATTTGATTGGGATCAATACGCTTTTAGCCACTGCACTTATTTTTTTGTTGTCAATGGAGCTTGCCAAATGTTGGGCTGATAAACAACTAGCAGCTTTAAAAAACGGCTGCATCTTAGGTCTATTTAGATGAACAGTTACTGTCTGCTGGCCTTCATCAGAAGTTGTTTAGTTCAGTGGTTCTCAACTGGTGGGTTGCAGGTATGTTCGGTGTGATTCAGTGTTTTGAATCAGTGCTTTCTGAACAAATTATATGAGTGTATGATTTAAGGATTCACTCATAAAAACAGTCACTTTTTTATTCCTGATAGGAAACAGTATTCCTGAATGAATTGACTGAGTGAATGATTCGACAACTCACTCATAAAGTGCAATGAGGGGGAGAAGTGAAAAAAAGACGGACAGAGGTTATCACATGCAAATAAACTGGGTATTCTGTTGTCTTTTTTTATATGAAAATAAGGTAACACTTTAGTTTAGGCACTAATTTTAACTGTTACCTAGTTGCTTATTAGCATGCATTTTACTAGCATATTGGCTGTTTATTGGTACTTATAAAACGCATATTAATACCTTACTCTGCATGACCAGATTTTAGACCCCTTAATCCTACTCCATACCTAAAACTAACTACCTTGCTAACTATTAATAAGCAGCAAACTAGACATTTATTGAGGCAATACTAAGTTAATATTAATTTTTTTGAGTTAATAGTTAGTAGTGATGCACGGATGAGCTCAAACCTCACCTGAATCCGCTGCTTCGAATAAATTCTCCAACCGCCACCCACCCACACCTATAATTTTCTCTGATTTAGGTAACCGCACCCGACCCACACCCGATCGTCACATTATAATGATGCAAATTCTTAGTTTTGCATGATGATGAATGGACGGTTCATTTTTAACAGCAGATTCAGTGATGTTAAAGCTGATCTGTACACAGTGTTGGGAAGGTTATTTTTGAAATGTAATAGGTTACAGATTACAAGTTACCCTATTTAAAATGTAATGGTAGTGTAACTTTTTCAATTACTTTATTAAAGTAATGTTACTGATTACTTTTGATTACTTTTTGATTACTTTTCTAAATTTCTAATTAATGTTTTCAACTGTTAATCATTTTCAAACAATTACACCATGCATGGTTACCCTTACAGTAGTACTCAACACTACTGTCAGACTTTCAAAATCCTTCATCACTTGAATTAAGATGATCAAATTTGAACACATCCACCACAAAATCAGACTTAAGTATCGCCTTTTATTTTGAGATTGATCTCAAGTTCAATGCAGATTTGAAATCATAAGAAATAGTGGTTACACTTTATTTCGATAGTCCACTTTAGACATTCTATTAACTATAAGTAACTTTGTAACCACAAGTCAACTCCATGTCAACTAATTCTCATTAATTTGCAACTACATGTCTACTAACTCTCAGAGTAGACTGTTAGGGTAGGTTTAGGGTTAGTAGAATAAGTTGACAAAGAAAGAGTTAGAAGATATTAAGCAGACAGTCTACTAATACTTTACTAACTGCTAGTTGACATGTAGTTGCAAAGTTACTTACTGTTAATAGAATGTCTAAAGTGGACTATCGAAATAAAGTGTTACCGAAATAGTTTACTGATACTGTTTTTGAAATAACTACAGGAAACACTGCATCTAACAATGCTTTGTTTTTTTAAGTACAGTAGGCCTGACCATGTTTTTTTTGTTGTTTTTTTTGGCAAATGGATTACCATTTGTCTTTATTTTTTACTACAAATTCCATGGTTAAACTATGGTTAGTGTAGCCAAAACCATGGTTAATAATTTGTGGTTATCATGGTTAGGCAAAATCATTGTTAATTTCCGTAAGGGTTGTGTTGTTGTCTTCCCTAGCTCCCCCTAAACCTATTATAAACTATATGATCATTTGTCTGCTAAATTACTACTGTAACTTTACAGTAGATAATAATGATGTCCTTTAGTATACAGTATTTTGAGTGATGACTGATGAGCAATGGGCTGCTGCTGCTTAAGTAAACAAAGACAAAACTATAGCATATTTACAGATGAAACTGACCTGCACTTGAAACCCTGAACAGTAATTTTGCTTCTCTGCACCATCTGTGCGCTTATACAGTCCACTCGAATCTCTTGCATTGATTACTCTGATCTAAACTGTTTGGCGGAGGCGCAGAGCCGAAGTGCATTCCCAATCACGACTAACCGATTCATGATTTATTAGAGATTTATTATCGAATGTCAAATTCGGAAACAATCACTTTAGTACATTCGGCAGGCAATTATATAATAACAATAATATAAAAAATGCCAAGCCATCGGGAATTGTCCCGGTTCTCCCGGTGACCAGTCTGCGCCTGAATTCCAGAGAGACACGCAGAACGTGCAGGGTTCATATATTGTCTTTTTGCTGATTCAGGTGTACTGACCTAGTTTTGATTTATTCATCCAAATGTTGCATATTCCGTGACATTCCGCGTTATAGGAATTCCAACCAGTCCGTGTTTTCCGCATCGCGGAAATCATAGGGCTGCAGGCCTATGTCTCATATTTTAGAGTAGCCTAGTCAGAGCAATTTGGGAAAGAAATCAATTAAATCTGTATGTGGATGTGTGTAAATATTCAGATATAACCCCCTTCGTAATCGTTAACATTTTCATAAGTAACTGTAATTTAATTACTAATTTTTTCTTAGTAACTGTAACTGATTACGGTTACATTTATTTTGTAATTAAATTACGTAACGCCGTTACATGTAACTAGTTACTCCCCAACACTGTCTGTACATCACTGCACAAGTTTTCGGGGCATTATGGCTCCGAAATGGCCACTGGAGCTGATCGCGGTCAGTCAGTGTCAGTGTTTAAACCAGACGCAGAATGTTTCAGTAGCATTCCAGAAGTGGCTCTCCGCACTGCTTCACTAAGAGTATTTTGTGAGTTGGAACCACGTGATAACACACACACAAATGAAATCATCTGCCTGATGAAAAAATGTGTTTAAAACATGTTCATATTTTAGAAAATGTAGTTAATATTTGCATCATTAATGATTCATCTCTTCCACCGCGACCCACCCGCAAATAATCAGAATGCATTTTTTTTATTACCTGACCCACTAAACCTGTGGATTATCTTCAGCGCCCGTGGATATAACCACAATCCGTGCAGTACTAATAGTTAGTGAGAAGTTAAATAGTGAGAATTGGTCCCTAAACTAAAGTGTGACTGAAAAATGAATATGATAAACAAGACACCAAAAGCACCTGTTTACTAGATATCAGTTCTACACAGCTTTTGCTAAACTCAAACAACCTAGCATTTTGTTCCTGCAGGAATCAGTTTATTTTAATGAATTGATTCATTGAATGCTATGACCTACTTATTTCACTCCTAAGTACATCAGTGTTTGTGTTACTCATTAAGAAACGGTTATCACTTACTTTGAATGAATGACATTTTATTAATAACACTGTATATTATCAACGCTCTCAGAATTTTGCCTTTTGGATCAGAACTTGTCATATAGCCTAATATGACTAACTGGGGCCAGTCGTGGCCTAATGGTTAGAGAGTTGGACTTGTAACCTGAAGGTTGCATGTTTGAGTCTCAGATCCAGCAGGGATTGTAGGTGGGGGGAGTGAATAACCAGTGCTCACTTCCACCCTAAATGCCACGACTGAGGTTAGACACCTTGAGCAAGGCACAGAACCCCCAACTGCTCCCCGGTCGCCACAGCAATATGGCTGTTCACAGTGTTTGTGTGTTCACTTGGATGGGTCAAATGCAGAGCACAAATTATGAGTATGGGTCACCATACTTGACCACATGTCACTTCACTCACTCACTTTAATAATAAGCTGTTGAGCTTATGCAGTTTGTAGCAATAGTAATACTGTACAGTCTATGTCCAAATAACAAACAAATATAAAATCTGAATCCTGAAGCAAAACCAACTGAGAACCAAAAACTAATGTTGCAGTTTTAATTGCCTGTGTGGCTTTAGCAGCCCTTCTTTATTAGAAAATGCTGAATTCAGTCAATACCAGCACTGGGGCTTTTCCCAAAGTTAGACAAAGCTTCAGAAATCACTCTGAGCATATCGAGAAGCTTTTGAAGTGGATGCTATTGTAATTCTGATTACAAAAGTGCTTGGTAAAAAAATAAAAAAATAAGAAAAAAAAGAGCAGAAATTGAGTTCCGTAAAGGCACAAAAGATGTTGAATATGTGTGGAATAGCTGATAATGTTGTCATAATGGGGCATGGCTACACTCTCTAACAGGATTAGGCATTGAAAAGTAAGAACGCAGCATTTTCTAAGGTACAAACTTGGGGCAGCAACAAAAAGTTCACGCCTTGATTTTCTCTACTGCTCATCCTTTATCTTCAAGCTCCCACTGTGAAGACCTACTTTTAAATATAAGCCTAGCATTGCCTGATTGATGTTGAGAGCAGCTAATTAAGTAAAAGAACAATTATTGATAATGGAAGCCTATAATGTTACATTATTTGAATGGAGTGGCACCTTTTTCAATACTTCTGATTGTGTGATTTTTAAGTGATTATCGTAAGAATTGAACCAAATCAATCAATCTTTTTTTTTTTTTGTAATTTAAGATTGGCTTTTTCTATAACTAGGATCATAAGGACATTATACAGGCAGAATATTAAGCTTTAACATCTAAAATGAAACCAGAAGCTCAGAAAACTAGGGACTGGAGAAAACATTCAAAGTCAAGGATCGCAAATTGTCTTCAAACTGGTCGGAGGCTGATTAGCTGCAGCAGCCGTCAAGTGCATGCTCTCTGAGAAGGTGCCAAGCTTGTTGATGCACATATGCATTATGCTTGATTAATCTGGGAATTACTTTCCCTTGACGGTTTAAAACAAGGCTGATAGAGAGACAAAAAGTTTCCTTTTCTTTCTCACTTCAGACAAAAATAGACAGGACAGCTCCAGACGCTATTTATGTAGTGCTATATGCGGGATATTTCTATGGTTATTTCAAACTGATATTCAAATTATTTCTTTAAAAGTGAAGTATGTAATTTCAGGGACACCAGTTTATTCTTTATTTTGTAATAAATATATTAATTGGTCAGCTATTGGTCAGAAAGGCACAGACTGGGCACCCAGAGGACAATGGGTTTTATTTAAGGTGCAAAACAACAAAAGACAAACATAAATCACTATTTGGGGGAATATGCAGTCCTAGGCTGGTGATGACTGGATTGAGGCACAGAGCATTTACATAATAGACACAAAAGTCAGGACTAGACTAGACTGCTGTTAAGGGACAACATTTCACGGTCCCACTTTATATTAGGTGGCCTTAACTACTACATACATCAAAAAAA
Organism: Sinocyclocheilus grahami; assembly: GCF_001515645.1. NCBI lineage: Eukaryota > Metazoa > Chordata > Actinopteri > Cypriniformes > Cyprinidae > Sinocyclocheilus > Sinocyclocheilus grahami. The sequence continues at coordinate 492,282 of NW_015506121.1, read as the reverse complement.
TAACTGCAATGTACTTATTGTGTTCATATTGTTTTGCAAAACACTTTTGCTGCTATTGAGGTGGGATATGAATAAGGTTAGGGACAGGTTTGGTGGTATAGGTAGGTTTAAGGATGGGTTAAGTTAGTGAACTCTTCCGGCCAAGATGGCGCCAGTGTGTTTGTCGGCTTGCCGTCGGGCTTTGGAGATGCTTTATTTGTCTGTGTGTTTTGTGTACCAATTCAACTCTGTGCCTATTTTTGGCGATTCTTCGCCAAATCGCAACGCTGTGCTGCATTACGACCGCCAAATGATGTTTCATTAACAAGGTTCAGGAGGAGCACGATCAGATAATCCATCAGTCTGGTCCAGGTGGCGCTCGTCAGCTAATCACCTTAACAAGCACAATACGTATATATACAGCCAACTTACCTCTGTTCCACAACAGTTTTCCAGCATCCCGCCTCCACCCCAACACCTCACTCTTAATCTAATTTCATCCCATTCTTGGGATGGGGGTCCTCTGGGTTCGGGCTCTATCTCGAGCTCGGAGCCCTCCCTCTGGACAGCACGCCAAATATGCTACTAATTGCTCAATCATATTATATGTTAGTGCGAACTCGTGAAACTCTGATTGGCATTCAGACATCCATGTTAGCGTTCAGATCTCGGGACACTGGTCAACGCGGTTTTGTGCATCCAGCGCTTATACTTTCGGTTCCTGTGGAGCTGTTATGGTGGCCACGTTCCCAGCAAAGGAAGAAAGCACGTAATAAACATGGAAAGCGTGGAGGAGTCTTGTTTAAATCTAAAAGATTTTGGACCACGCAAAGGACTATCATACTACACCAGCGACGCATCCCTTAGATTCTATTCCCCCTCGTTTGCTTTTAAAATTTGTTTAATCACTTAGGCACTACTATTCAGTCTCTTTTTAAAGAGGTCATATGATGCGATTTAAATTTTTCCTTTCTCTTTGGAGTGTTACAAGCTCTTGGTGCATAAAGAAGATCTGTAAAGTTGCAAAGACTAAAGTCTCAAATCCAAAGAGATATAAATAAAATTTAAGAGTCAACCACGCCTACCTAAAATGGCTCGTTCTAACACGCCCCCACATGTCTACGTCACGATGTGGGAAGATTTGCATAACGCCGCCCAAATGTTCACGCAAAGAAAGAAGGCGTAACTTTTATTCTCGCTGTAGTATTGTTGTTGCCGCCGCCGCCGCCATGTTGTGAAGGCGCTGTGTGTTTCGTTGTGAAAGTGAAACTACTTTGTTTGGCCTTCTAAAAGAGAACGATACCCGCTTCTTCATGCCTAGAGCTGATCCGTGCTGGTCGCTGAGGAAATACATTAACTTCGCGCTGTGGATTGCCGGTTCGGCTTTCACCGTGGACGAAGTGGAGTCCAGCCCGGGATCGTCACATGTGGTTGCCACAAGCCCGCCCGCCACTGCCCACTCAAGCCGGCCTCCACTCACTCTAGCCCGCCATGTGTGATGCTGTGTTTCGTTGTGAAAGTGAAACTACTTTGTTTGGCCTTCTAAAAGAGAACGATACCCGCTTCTTCATGCCTAGAGCTGATCCGTGCTGGTCGCTGAGGAAATACATTAACTTCGCGCTGTGGATTGCCGGTTCGGCTTTCACCGTGGACGAAGTGGAGTCCAGCCCGGGATCGTCACATGTGGTTGCCACAAGCCCGCCCGCCACTGCCCACTCAAGCCGGCCTCCACTCACTCTAGCCCGCCATGTGTGATGCTGTGTTTCGTTGTGAAAGTGAAACTACTTTGTTTGGCCTTCCAAAAGAAATCAGTGGTTAAGTTGTATTTACAACACTGTTCCAGAACAGTTCAACCCAAATATTCCGATGTGTGCAGCACATTTTATGGAGGACTGTTTCCTAATCCTGGTAGAGTAGACTACAATGCCGGCTGTTCTGACTCACAGACTGTAAGTATGTTTTTTATATTCAAAGAATTTGCCACTGACGATTCAAATGCGAGTTTTGAGCAGTGTAGAGTAACATTTGTAGTTTGTCATTTCTCCGATCACAAATGCAGACACAGTGGCGGCTCGTGGGTTTTAAAATAGAGGGGGCACACTAATTATTGGTCTGGGATCCCTGCAGATTATTATTATTATTATTATTATTATTTGCTTAACCACTTTAAAATGGTTGTGTTTAGTTAGAAAACATAACGAAAACGACACACATACAGCAAGATAATATCATTTCACTTACCTGGCCTATCACTTGAAGCAAACATCCATCCCTTCTTAAAAGTCTGTGTTAAAAGAGAGCTGCCAGTTGTGCCATTTAATTAAGCTGACTGCTGTAGCCTATATCCAGCTTAGGAGTGTTTTCCCTTTTTTTTTTTTTTTTGTATATATACAGTTTGAATGACAGCTTGTTAAATCTGTTGGCGATCAAATATTCAATATCGCTACTCATCATATGTACTTGGTACATTATCAGCGCAGCGGCAGACGTTCAAACTAATATCAGGGTATTTACGTCTCTGTGATGATTGGTTGAAATCAGAAGGGAGGCTAGCCTCCTCTACAAGGTTTCTTTTCTCAACACTCCTCAGCGCTGAAAGTAAACACTCCATGAGATTGGCTCATTTTTTTTACCAACGGAGGCACGAGAGCTCAGCTTTCCCCCTGCCTCCCCCTACCCTTCTCTATCATTTAGCGGTTGTAATTACATCAGCAGATTCGGCACATTCGCGATAGAAAAGCGGCGCTTTCCAACTTCATTAACATGTTATGGTATTACAGCTGTGAAATTACAAACAAAAAATACACATTCTGAGACATGAACTGAAATTAATTGTGAATTTTATTAACATTAAATCATTCTCCTCCCATTTTCACCTAAAAAATTTGGGGAAGCTGTGCTTCCCCTGCCTCCCCCGATGAGCCGCCACTGTGCAGACATGGTTTTATGTTTACGCGGCGCCATGCAATGCAACGCGTACAAAGACAGTATAAGTCATTATAATCCGTAATTATGTCCTCACTGGATGCAACAAATGCCTCGTTTATAATGGGTTTTAATGTTTTTGTCTCGTCGCTCCGCCCGGGACAAGGCATCACAATATGGTAAGGGGCATAACATTTCCGTCACACGCTTGAGGTATTCGGCCAATCATAATGCACTGGAAATCTGGTTAATCACAGCACACCTAGCTTTTCAAAAATCGACGTGTTTCAGGAAGACGGGGCATAGAGGAGAAACATTAATGCACAGTATGTGGAAAATAATGTGTTTTTTGAACCTTAAACCGCATAAACACATTTCTTTACACCAAATACACAAAATACTGTTCTTTTTAGCAACATCATATGACCCCTTTAATAGTAGTTTAATTAGTGGAACTGCTCCAGCCTGTTTTAAACATGCAGTAGTGCAGCCACGTCTGAAGAAGTCTAATTTAGATTGTACAGTTTTAAGTAATTATCGACCAATATCAAAATTACCTTTTTTAATAAAAGGTTTTCGAGAAAATAGTTTTATCTCAACTACATCCTGTCGCAGGAGGAGTAAACACAGACACAGTGGGTGTGGCGTCAGGCCTCGGAGAGGCTTTTATTAAACAGAAAATCAACATAAAATGTCCAAAATGGGGAATGTGTCCAAAGGGGAAGAATTGTTCAAAATAAACCGAGGTTCTGCTGTCCTCGTTGTGCGGGGGAATTGTGAAGGAGGGGCAGTTTTCAGGAAGGAAGGGTCCAGGCAAGGGGCGGAGTCCGTCAGCCGCACGCGCTCCCCACTTTGGTCCAGGGAGCGAGGGGCCGGCGGCTTCGTCCTGCTTGGTCCACGGTGCTTTGCGAGGATAAACGGCCCGGCATCCTGACCCGTCAGCCACTAAACCTGCAGCTCGCGACTTCGGCGGCGCGGGATCCCTCTACGCTCCCTTCCTTGACCCACGAGGACACCAGCGTGCATGCACGGAGGAAGAGACCGGTCTCTCGAGTAGAGCCACACTCGGCATTTAGCAGTGACGAGGCTCCATTTACTTCAGGTGTGCCTCATCACACGCCGCCAGACCTGGCTGTTTCTGCGCCCCACTCCTGTCAGGAGCCTGGTAGAGGGGGGCGATTAAGGGACGGGGTGATGATGATAATTTAGGGGGAGGCAGCCGATCCGTCACAATCCATATCTAGATGCAAACGCTGTTATAGACATGTTTCAGTCAGGCTTCAGATCCTTCTTAAAGTTTTTAATGATATATTATTAGCAGTTGATTCTGGAAAGATAGTTATCGTCATTCTACTTGATCTTACAGCTGCTTTTGATACCATTGACCATGGTATTACAGCCGTCTGGAGGATGTTGGTATTATGGGTACTGCCTTAGATTGGTTTAAATCATATTTAAAGGACAGATCATTCTCGATTTCCATTGGAAATCTGTGCTCTTCGTCGGCTAAATTATGTTGTGGTGTGCCACAGGGCTCCATTCTTGGATCTATCTTATTCTCATTGTATATGTGCCCTTTAGGCTCAATTTTTCGAAAATACAATATTATGTATCATCTCTACGCAGATGACATATATCACAATTGAGTCGAAAGGCTCACAATCCTTGGATGCACTTGCTCAGTGTTTAGGTGAGATCAAGGCATGGTTGGAGTATACTTTTCTACATCTAAATCAGAATAAGACTGAGTGCGTTGTTTTTGGACTCTTCTGCATCTAAGGAAATCATAGGTAGATTGACCTCTATGTTGATTAGTGTTTGATAGACTATGTAAAGAATTTGGGCATTATCATGGACTCGGCTTTGGTTCTAAATAAACAGGTAACCAGTGTTGTTAAGGCTATGTTTAATCAACTTCAGATTATCTCTGAACTTAAACCAGTTATCTCTTTTAAAGACCTGGAGACTGTCATCCATGCTTTTATATCTTCATGCATTGATTACTGCAATTTGTTATATTTTGGTTTATCTCAGCGTCAATTATCTCGTCTTCAATTAGTGCAGATTCCTGACTCGTAAAAATAATACCCCAGTTCTTATTACATTACCCTGGTTGCCTGTCAAATTTAGAATTGAATTTAAGGTTTTATTAATGGTTTTTAAAGCACTGCATGGTATTGCACCAAAATATATTGCTAAACATTTAATACTCTATAAAATACAAGAAACACAAGATTCTAGTCAGATGATTCTTCGTGTTCCTAAAACAAGGTTAAGATCAAAGGGTGATAGGGCTTTTTCAGTGGCTTTTTTCATGCTTATGGCACCCTCTTCCTATGCACATATAATCTGCTCCTTCTGTGGATGCTTTTAAGTCGAGTTTGAAGTCTAATCTTTTCAGCGTGGCCTTTAAAACTGGCTAGTGTTTAGGTTTTATATTGACTCTTGTGACTGTATGCTTTTTACTCTTGTTATTTTAATGTGTCCTGGAAAGCACTTTGGTCAATGGTAGTTGTTTTAAATGTTCTATAGAAATAGAGTTTGTATTGTACTGTATTGTTAAGGTGTAAGGGATGGGTCAGCAGTGTAATTAAAAATGTAACTACAGAAATGCATTACAAATGTAATCACATGCAGGTTTTTATATAAGTAAATATAAGTAAACATGTATGTACACAATAGCTGCATTGTATCAAATTATTCATTTAAATGTGAGTACATGGTAGTTAAGGCCCCCTAATATAAAGTGGCACCCATTTCACAATGAACTGGCACAGGACAGAGAACACAATAAATAGGGAAGGAAATTAGAGTAACGAGGAAGAGCAGGCTGGGTAAATTAATTAATGGGTTAACAAAAAACGGCAGGGTCAATACTAATAGACAGGGGACATAGAAACATAACAAAATCCATGTGCTCGCACAAAACACAACGCCTCGAAAGTATGCAGCCAATGAAAAACATGAGAAACATGCAACACTCCACATGATAATACAAGAGCACCCTAGCTAATAAAACTAATCGCAGGCTGACTACTCTACAAAAACATGCAAGACAAGAGAACACAGTGTTTGAACACTCAGCTTGGGTGTTCACAACAAAAGACAGAACATGGAGCATGAATGTCTGAACCCCGACATGTAACTGAAACCAAAGAGTGCTGGAATCCGAAAACCACTCTCCACACACATCATATGGATGAGAGAATGCACAGCCCGAGAACACTTAAAGCACTTACATAAAGATGAGACAATACACAAGTGTCAGGACTCTTGTCACCAACCTATGAATAAACCTGAAGTGAAAGAACCCTGTCACTAGCACTGGAACACTGCAACTATTATCTCAAAAGAATATAGTTAAATAATAATAATAATAATAAATGTGTATTTGGACATGTTTATTTTTCTAATTGACAGACAAACAGCTACGAGAATACTTTTTGTGTGCAAAAAAAAAACGACTTTATTCAACAATTCGTCTCCTCTGGTGCCAGTTTGGAGAATATCCGCTGGACATAAACAGCGTATGCTATTCTGTGTCAGCTGCGTCACACGGATATGTTGTTTTCATTCAAATCAAAGCGTAAACAACGTAGGAAACGGATCTGGCGTGACGCAGCTGACACAGAACAGCATACGTTGTTTACGTCCAGCTGATATTCTGCGAAATGGCACTAGGGTGATGTGGAGGAGACGAATTGTTGAATAAAGTCTTCTTTTTTTTTTTGCACACAAAAAGTATTCTCGTAGCTTCGTATAATTGCGGATGAACCACTGATGTCACATGGATTATTTTACCGATCTCCTTGCTACGTTTCTGGACTTGGGAACATTTCAGTTGCGTTGCTGTCTATGCAGGGTCAGACAGCTCTCAGGTTCCATCAAAAATATCTTAATTTGTATTCCGAAGCTGAACGAAGGTCTTACGGGTTTGAAACATCATGAGGGTGAGTAATTAATGACATAATTTAAATTTTTGGGTGAACTAACCCTTTAATAATTTCTATCGGGATGTAAAGAGACTTTCAACCAACATAACAAAAAAACAATTCTGAACACAACCACCTATTGCACCTTTAATGTGGGAAAAGTTTGGCAAATCGTAACGGAGGGTAGTCACATGCAAATGTTACAGGCTTTGAGTGGCTTTGAGTTTTTTATTAAACATTTTTGCATTTGCATTTTAAATATGATTTCTAAACATTTGGGAGGGGAAAAATAAACTTTAAATTAAATCCTAGCAAAGATGAAGCTGTAGCATTATTATGTGGATACTTTGCATGAGAAAGTCCCATTCATCAATTTTGGTACATGTCATAATCCAAAACTTTTTGTAGCAAAAGTTGGGATTGCTGGAGGAAAGAATGTGGTATTAAGTTCGGTATAATTCGTCTTCATCAGACAGTGAGGTTTTAGCAGCGGAAGATGGGAAATTCACTCCTGAACTAGCTGATGTTTGAGTCAAAATAATAATGCACTTCAGTTCTCATGTAATGATCCAGAACAGTTTTTCCCCCATCTTGTATTTTTCTGTGTATATAGGAGAAGCATCTAAAGAACAGCAGGTGGTTTATATTCCTGACACTTTGAAGCAACTTCTGCTCCACTGTTTGAATTGCCATGGTGCTTGTCTCATTAATTGTTTATGAAGGTGCTGTAGCGGTTATGTTCTGTTCTTCTGTACAGTGTGAAGTGCATTCATATTTTGTTAAGCATTGGAGTTTGTGTCAGAGGGATCACATCACATTTTTTGCAATCATGAACAGTGTAGGTTTGACAATGGGAAACTCATAAAGGGAAATCAAAAAGGGAAACTGTACTTGCAAATCTTTTCCAATTACAATTAATCAGGCACGTGCACACATAGACAGCAAAGGGGGCTTGAGCACCTGCCCTTTTTCTTCCTCGAGAGAAAGTGCCCTT
>NW_015506121.1:471348-484433 GCF_001515645.1 Sinocyclocheilus grahami | reverse complement strand
TATGTGTGCGTGTGTGTGTTTCTGTTTGCGCACAGCTTTCCCTGTAAAACAAAAACAAAATCTAAATATCAGGTCGGGTTTATTAACTCTGTTGAGTTCCGATGCCTTTCTCCACGTCTCTGCAGCACAGCAGTGTAGAGCACATTGACAGGCACATCACAGACAGACAGAGAGTGAGCCTCCTTCCCTTTCCAGTTGTGTTTGTCTTGCTGTGAAGGTGATTGGTGATGAACAAAAGAATAAGCTACCTCTGCCTCAGATTTACAGCTAATTATCCAAAAGACAAAAGGCAAATACAATTAATTTATCTTGCTAACATCTATGACTCATGAGAGAACTACCATGTAAGTTAGCTAAGGCAATAGGAAGTCTAGTAGGTTAGACAAGTGCACGTTCTTTCACTGCATGCTTCAGTTTATTAAAATGCATTTAGAATGATCACAAAATTCAAGATATGGGGGCAGAAATGTATATATTTATATCATTTAATATAGGTAATCAGTATCACGCAAATGTAATATTGATTTTATACAGCAATTCAATAAACAATAATTTAATATTAAGACACTTAAGTTGTTGACACAATATTGACTGTTCTTGCTCTATTTTACCAACAAATATAATTCCAATTTGCATCTCTGAGCAACATGAAGGTGTTTCCTTCCTGAATTAATCAACCGTTTAAATGATTCGGTTCAATTGCAATGACTCACTAATTAACAGTGACTTGCTGCCACCTACTGGCAGTTTTAATTTCACATTTAAAGTATCTTTTCATTAAAAAAAATAAATAAAATCCAAATATCAGTATTCAACGTTTTATAATTAAAATATCAAAATTGTATTAATGCATTTGTAACTGCAGGTTAAATACATGTCCAAATAAAATAAAGGTTAAATAATGTCCTGCATTAAACAGTGTAAATGCATCTAAATGCCCCTTCTAATGCAGCTTCTGTGTTTTCTCTGCTTTGCAGAGATAAACTTTGTCAATACTGATTTCATTTGCTTGGTAACTGTCAGGATTCTGGACTGTTCTGTGTCGTGTTTTGCCCCTGTTTCTGGTCCTGTGTTTCCTTATTTGGGCCTTCCTGTTTCCATTAGGTTCCCTGATTAGTTCATCATTTGTTTCCAGCTGGGTTTAGTTAATTATCCTCATTTCCCTGTGTCTGTCCTAGTCTGTTCAGTTTGTGTTTGTCAGGTCTACTCGTTCTCTACATGTTTTGGGTCATGCTCCTATTGTGGATTATCTCCTGTGTTACGTGATTAAAGACTGTTAAACGTTTCCTCATGAATCCAGTGTGTTCCCTCAACAGTATGACGTGACAGTAACAGCCCAAATGACTTATTATTCTAATTGACTGATTCAATTTAAGAATTTGACTGAAAAGATGATACACACTTTTAGAAAAAATGGCTTAATAAAGGTAAAGATGCCCATAAAAGGTAAACATTCATTTAAACTTATTGGAAAATATTAATTTATATCACTGCTGTGAACTGATTACCACACAGAATATGCAGAATATCAAAAACGTTAGGAGTCAGCTGTCCACGGTAGTCCTTAAGATACCAGCACAATAGCACACTCTAATTATCTTTATCGTCTAATTATTGATATCGTAAATCGTTATGGTATATTTTTTGTCTATATCGTTTTGTTTAGAAAAAAATAAAATAAATATGAGAAGTGCCCTTTTTTCCACTTGAGCCCCTGCTCCTCAAAATGTCTGTGCACGTCCCTGCAAGTAATAGAGAGAAGCTTCAAAAAGGAGGCAAAAGCACCATAAATATAAAATAAAATGCACATAGTACATATGGCTTGTGCCCTATAAGTTTGAAGCTCTAAGCACATTTGAAAACAAATCATCAATAATGGTTTTGTTAACTGTATCAACTAGTGTTATCACGGTACCAAAATATCTGTATTCAGTACCAATACCAGTGAAAATCCACGGTTCTCAGTACCAGTTTCGGAACCAAAGCAAAACACAAAAACATGCTAAAGTTAAACAAATATAAAATGTACAAAAATCAATGCCATTCTTTATACTTATTTAAAATTGTGTTTCAAGTTTTTCCACAAGTAATAAAAGTATGAAAAAAATTTAAACATGTTTCACCCAAAAGTAAAAAACAAAACAAAAAAACAACTGTAAACTGTTGTCTGTTTTAGGGTTTGCTTGTGTGCTTCATGATCTTTCTCAGCCTGCAGCTTTAAAAGGAAAATATAATGTACGTAAGTAAAGCAATGGACTGAGTCTGACCAAATGCAACATTAGATCATTGACACAAGCTAAAATATAACTTTTCAGTAAATAACAAACCTCAGCTTTTATAATAAATTTAGATAAGATTACATATATTTTAAGACAAGAGTATATCAAATAGATGGAAACTGTAGTATTAAAAACACTTTACAATAAGATTCCATTTAATAGCTAGCATGACCTATCAATAAACAATAGTAATATTCCTCTTAGGCTTAATTTCAAAATGTACTAATACATAAAATCAAAAGTTCAATCTGTAAAAATTTTTTAATGCACAATAAACAAACATGAATGATCAAGTGTTTGTATTAAAAAACATTCACAAACACTAATGTTGTAAAAATATATTGTTCACTCACTGTAAGTTGATGTTAGATAATAACATGAAGTCATGAATCTTATTGTAAATTCTATACAGGAGATACAATTTGACTGTACTTTAATTTAATCCAAACTGTGTACATATTTAATTTTAAAGGGCTTTTAAAACCTGCTAGTTATCCAGCCAAGAATAACAACTAACTAGCTAAAAAAAAAAAAGCCCAGAACTGCTTTTCTGATGGACTGATGTGACATAAACACTGTTAACTATTTGCACATTCTCTAACACGTATATTTTAAATTCACAATTCATTTAAAAGCCTCTGGTGTGTAAAAATAGTAAATACTATCATTTCCTCCTGTTTTTTTTACCTTAATAAAAGTTATAGGAGCATTAAATAGTTAATAAAGAAACTTAACTCTAATGCTCATTATATTAGCGTTAGCCAGCTTATGCTAACGATTAACTACACTAACCGCAATGTTTATTTCAATCCGACATTCAAATTAAAATATGGAATAATATTCATAACAGAAGATCTAAATATTTGTTGTGACACGTCAGAAGGGTTTAGATCCATTTGAAGTTTTATTAAGAATAGTCAGACAATACAGGGTCAAATACTGGCAAGGCAGAACAGCAGAGACAAGGCAGAGACAGAATCGTGAACCAGGCAAGAGACGGCAAGCGGCTAGCAACCAGAGTCCAGGTGAAACAATCCAAGTTGGGGCAGGCAGATAACAATCAGAGAATCAGGAAACAGTCCAAGAGCAGATGCACAGAAAACAAACACGGGTATAATGCTCGGAAATGACAGCCAGGGCAAATCAAGACTTCGCAAAGAGTCCGTGTAATGGTGTGGCTTATATGTGTGCGTGTGTGTGTGTTTGAGTGTGTAAATGAGGTGCAGGTGTGGTTGTGTAATCAGTCCCAGGTATGAGGGATAATGGGAAATGGAGTCAGAATGGGAGATCGCCAATATTCCGGTGACAGTTCCCTCTGGTGGTGCAGAGGAGGCAGTACGGGAGCCTCCTCTGTAACAGAGCCCTCCCCCTGCGAGCGGCTCCTGACGCAAGGAATGCAGGCGACGCCGGGGTCTTCCACAAGGTCGAGGGGCCGGTTTCTCCGGATGCATCCTGTGAAACTCTTCAGTGAGAGTGGAGTCCAGGATATCTCCAGCTCTGACCCAAGATCGCTCCTCCGGACTGAACCCCTCCCAATCGACCAGATACTGGAGGGTGCCGCCCCGGCGTCTGGAGTCTAGCAACTCGTGCACTCGATACGCATCCTCGCCGTCAACCAGGATATGCAGGGGGGTCTGCGGCCTGGCTCCCTCCTCCGTCTCTCCTCCCGGACCACCAGCGGGTTTAAGCAGTGATACATGGAATGTGGGAGAAATACGATAATTAGAGGGCAGTTCTAAATGGAATGATACTGGAGTTATTTGTCTAGAAATTTTGAAGGGACCAACATACCTGGGACTGAGCTTTTTACATGGTAACCGGAGGCGTAGATCTTTAGTCGAAAGCCATACCCATTGGCCCGGTGTGTACTCTGGACTGGGACGTCGAAGTCAGTTAGCTGGTTGTTCTTGTCGTCTGACAGCATGAAGTAGATGGGTATGAGTTCGGTTCCAGACCTCCTCGCTGTGTTGCAACCAATCTGTGACCGAGGGTAGGTCGGTGGGTTCGCCAGACCAGGGAAACAATGGAGGTTGAAAACCCAGAATGAATTTGAATGGGGTCATCCCTGTGGCTGGTTTCACCAGTGAATTCTGTGCGTTTTCTGCCCATAATAGATACCTGCTCCAGTCTGATTGTTGTTGCTGACAGTATGATCTGAGAAATTGAATCACCTCCTGATTCAGACGTTCTGTTTGCCCGTTGGATTGAGGATGGTAACCGGCTGTAAGGCTGATGTTGACGTTGAGGTGTTTGAAGAATGCGGACCATACTTTTGAAGTGAATTTAGGCCCTCGATCTGACACAATATCTTCGGGTAGGCCATAGAATCTGAACACTTGGTTGCAGAGCAATTCGGCGGTTTCAAAGGCTGTGGGGAGCTTAGGTAAAGGAATTAGGTGGCAGGCTTTGGAGAATCGGTCCATGATTGTTAGTATGGTGGTGTTACCTTGGGAATTGGGCAGGTCAGTGATGAAGTCGATGGCGATATGAGACCAAGGTCGTTGTGGTGTCAGTAGTGGGTGTAGCAGGCCGGCCGGGAGCTGTCTGGGTGATTTGGAAGTGTGACACGTGATACAGTTCTGGATCAATTTGGTTGTGTCGGTCAGCATAGTGGGCCACCAGAATTGATTCCTGAGCAGGTGTACTGTGGCAGTGATTCCAGGATGACCTGAGCTGGGTGTAACGTGTACCTGAGAGAGCAGTCGCTGACGTTGGGGTTCTGGTACATAAGTGAGATTAACAGGGCATTCGGGAGGCGGTGGATCTTGGAGGTTCAGATGTTTGATCTTGGTCATGATATCCCACTGTGGAAGGATAGTGTCGTTAGCGGTGGCCAGGACTGTTTCCTCAGTTTGGCGTGAGAGAGCGTCGGCTTTAGTGTTCTTGGAACCTGGTCTGTATGTGACAGTGAACCGAAATCTTGTGAAGAACAATGCTCACCTGGCTTGTCTGGGGTTTAGACGTTTAGCCGAATGCAAGTACTCCAAGTTCTTATGATCGGTTAGGACGGTGAACAGGTGAGTGGTCCCCTCCAGTCAATGCCGCCATTCCTCTAGCGCTAGTTTCATGGCAAGGAGTTCACGGTTGCCTACGTCGTAGTTCCGTTCGGTGGCGGTCAGTTTGCAGGAGAAGAAAGCACACGGGTACATCTTAGCTGGCGAACCTTGATGTTGAGATAGTATAGCGCCTACCCCATTGTTAGAAGCGTCGACCTCCACAATGAATGGGCGCTCTGGGTCTGGATGTCGGAGAATAGGAGCAGTGGTGAACCGAGATTTTAATTCGTCGAAGGCCAGACGTGACTCTGGGGACCAAATCAGTCTGGATGTGTGATGTTTAGTCATGGTAGTCAGAGGGGCGGCGATCGAACTGAAGTTCCTGATGAATCGCCTGTGGAAGTTGGCAAACCCCAGAAAACGTTGCAATTCTTTGACTGTCTGAGGTTGGGGCCATTCCAACACTAACTTGACTTTCTTTTCGTCCATGGCTACCCCCTCCTGACTGATAATATACCCGAGGAACGAGGTGCTTGTTTGGTGAAACTCGCATTTCTCAGCTTTGGCGTAGAGTTGATACTTCATAAGGCGTTTCAGCACAGATCTAACATGGTGGATGTGTTCCTCCAGAGTGTTTGAATAAATCAGGATATCATCGATGTATACGATTACCCATCTGTCGAGCATGTCCCGGAAGATGTCATTCATGAAAGATTGGAAAATTGAAGGACTGTTTGCCAGGCCGAATGGCATAACCAAGTATTCATAGTGCCCACTAGTGGTGGAAAACGCCGTCTTCCATTCGTCTCCTTCACGGATGCGAATTAAGTTGTAAGAGTTGCGTAGATCTAGTTTGGTGTAGTATTTGGCCTGGTGAAGCTGTTTTAATGCGGCTGGAACTAGGGGCAACGGGTAGCGAAACTTAATGGGGATGTCGTTAAGGCCGCGGTAATCAATGCATGGCCGCAACCCTCCATCCTTTTTCTTTACAAAGAAGAACCCGGCTGAGGCAGGAGAAGTTGAGGGTCAAATGAATCCTTTAGATAGTTCCTTGTCAATGTAAAGCTTCATGGCCTCGGATTCAGGTTGTGATAACGGGAAAATTCTGCCTTTAGGAGGAGTGGTGCCAGGCATTAAGTCAATGGCGCAATCAACAGAACGGTGAGTGGGAAGCTGAGATGCTTTTTTTTGACTGAAGGTGTCGACAAAGTCTTTTTTGGTGACACGTCAGAAGGGTTTGGATCCATTTGCAGTTTTATTAAGAATAGTCAGACAATACAGGGTCAAATAACGGCAAGGCAGAACAGCAGAGACAAGGCAGAGACAGAATCGTGAACCAGGCGAGAGATCGGGGCAAGCGGCTAGCAACCAGATTCCAGGTGAAACAATCCAAGTCGAGGCAGGCAGATAACAATCAGAGAATCAGGAAACAGTCCAAGATCAGATGCACAGAAACCAAACACGGGTATAACGCTCAGAAATGACAGCCAGGGCAAATAAAGACTTTGCAAAGAGTCCGTGTAATGGTGTGGCTTATATGTGTGTGTGTGTGTGTGTGTGTGAGAGTGTGTAAATGAGGTGCAGGTGTGGTTGTGTAATCAGTACCAGGTATGAGGGATGATGGGAAATGGAGTCCGAATGGGAGATTGCTAATATTCCGGGGACAGTTCCCTCTGGTGGTGCGGAGGAGGCGGTACGGGAGCCTCCTCTGTAACAATATTAAACATTTAATTGAAACTTACCTGCTTGAACTCTTTCATTTGATCCAGGTGTCGGTCTTTAAAGTGTTTTCGTTAGTTTGATGTGTTTCCTCCTTTTGAGGTTGCCACGTCTCAGTGCTTTTATGAAGAGAACGCATCTGCGCACCTTTTGGATAGCGCATCAAGGACCGGGTACTCGGTACCACCGGTACTTGAAAAAAGCTGGTACCGTAACGTTTTCACTTTTTTAGTACCAACTTGGTACCAAAGTACCGGGTCTTCTGACAACACTAGTATCAACCAAATCATTACAAAGATCAGACTCAAAGGAATCACTATTTATCTTATGAGCATTCACCTTTTGTGTTACATAGAATAAATAAAGTCAAACTTGTGACATGGGGGTGAATAAATAAAAAGCTATTTTAAATTTTTGGGTGAACTGTTCCTTAAATGGTGGTTTTGATTCTCAGAATGTTGAACAAGGTGATTCATTGCAGTTATTTTGAGGCAAATTAGAAAGCTAATGGGTTTCCGGAAATTTTAAATGATGTGATAAATGGGTGGTTTATTGTTACAAAGTGTCTCCTGTAGAGGTATTCTTCATACTTTCTCTCTGATGAACATTGCGTAATAATGTCTTTATGTCTCCGTTGTGTTAGTACAGTGCTAGTGCTGAAACAAAACAGAAAGGTCACTATGCCCTCAAGTTACAACATTAAAATTGGATTTTTCCATTTTAGAGCTTTTGTTAGGACTTCTGTACCATGATAGAGGAAGGTCAAACATGGTTCTTGGCTGATTACACTATGACTGTGCCATTAATCATGACTGTACCCAGCAGTGAAGTCCTATAGTTCAGAGAAGCACTGAGATAGAACCGAGCTCTGGAGGACAGCAAGGGAAGGGCAGCTTAGTTTAACAGTGATTGGCAGCTGGAACAATGCAGCAGATGTTGGCAGCAGTTTAAAAAAAACATCAGATGGCTAGAGGAAGTACTGGTTAGAACGCTAAACTGACAAGACACTATACTTCCTACTGCTTACATTTCTCTAAAATAATGCAGCAAGACATGACTGTAAGATCTACTAAGAGAAACATAGACACCGTTAGAAGAGTAGACAATATAGAGAAGCTTACGTCCACTCACATTCATTAGGTTGTGGCTGTCACTTGAGAGAGATGTCACCACTTGGCATCTGTTGTCATTTGTGTCTTCCACTGTTGGACCACCCGGTGGGAGTAGTGACAGGTCCTTGACAGCAGCAGAATAAGCACAATGTCATTTTTTAAGAAAGCAGTGTTGCATGAAATTATTTTAACCTTCCCTTTGAAACCTAAATAAAGTATGGCACTTGAAGACTCCCAGGCACAAGTTACTTTTTATATGAAAAAGGTTATATTTCTGTTACTACTACAATATGAATGCTCTAACTGTAGTGATATGCCAGTGAAAAGACCACTGGGAAGAACAAAAAAAACATTTAAACAACAGGCATGTGGGTATCACATATCCATTAGATCATGTAGAACTCCCAGACTTAAAACAGCAAATTAAGGGATGTTTTTAAAAAAGGCATTCATGTGGATGGACTTGGTCATTTGTGCAGCATTTGTGAATCACAAAGGAAGATGCTGCACAAACTTTTCTCAGGACTAACTTCACTCTTCTAAGCCATTTTGCTATAACTTTTAATCAGTTTGTGTTGTAGTGATTTTTCATGTATGAAGTCAGTTCTCCTCAAGTTAAGACGCTTAAAGATTTAAAAAATCTTATCAGATTTTCAAACTGTGTGAGACAGCAAACATGAAAATATAAAATCATAGATTTAAAAGTTTTGTTCACTTAGTGTGTCACGATCTCTAGATGGAGTGCCTGTGAGCTTCGCTAGAGGGCACTCCATCCCAGACTTCTACCACTCCATCAAAGACTTCAATTCCCATAATCCTTTGCCCAGACTCATCATCACTCACTGTTTGCACCTGTGTCTCATTTACCCTGTCTGCTCACCCTATATAAGTCTGGTTTAGTTTGTCATTCTTTGCGTCTCTAAGCATTTATCCTGTTTATATGTATCTTGGTTTCGGACTCTTAGCCTGTGTTCTCTGCCTTGTTGTTTAGTTGGACTGATTGCCTGTGTGTTGATCCTTGCCTGCTGTCTGATTTCGATTCTGGACTTTCCTAATAAACACTGCATTTATATCCTCACTCAGTCTCAGAGCAGTTCCGTAACATAGTGTTTGGTGTGCTGTGATGTGACCAAGACAGCATACCACACACTAGATACCAT
Organism: Sinocyclocheilus grahami; assembly: GCF_001515645.1. Classification (NCBI taxonomy): domain Eukaryota; kingdom Metazoa; phylum Chordata; class Actinopteri; order Cypriniformes; family Cyprinidae; genus Sinocyclocheilus; species Sinocyclocheilus grahami. The sequence goes on along the minus strand of NW_015506121.1, from coordinate 475,167 downwards.
TCACAAACAACAGAGTTCTGACTGTGAATGTGGGAAATCTCGCAAAATCTTTCACGATCACGATGTGACTTTAGAGTAAACAAATGGCAGATGACAGACAGAAGAAATGTTTGGATTGCATTTTATAGCGAATTTGCGGAAATAAATTAAAAATGTTTGGATGAAGTTCTGGAGACTGTGAGAACCTAGTTTTTACATGTTACAGTGCGAGCTGGAGAGTAATACTTCTGTCTTCCGTTAGCTCAATTTCTGCTCAATTTCTGACTCATTTCGTTCCACGTGACAATCTACAGAGGGACCCCCCCACACACACACACACACACACACACACACATGCACAACAGGATTTCTGATCTTAAATATTCATCAGAGCAGAGTTAATCATTTCTAACACACCCCACACCACAGGGAAATCTGATAAGATAATCTATAGAACCAACAAGATAATCAGGACTTTACCTAGGATTGTTAGAAAGGGAGAATTCAGCCCAATTATTTTGTAGCATCACTTTAGCAGCTAGTTAACCTTTTTTTGTGAGTGGGACCCAAAGCTATTGGACCCCACTAACTTGAACAAAAAATGGACAAAGAAAAAAAATTTTTTTTTGACATTTTTTGAAGTATGAGATAAGGGATAGTAAAGTGTGGATCAAATGCGTACTTCAGAAACTTGGCAGCAGTTGTACATTTACTGCTTTATGAAAACATGATTTTCACAAAATATAGCATGAAATTAGACATATTCAGATATGATGTATTCATAATCACTTTGCCTGCAATAAATATTGGCTATATGATATAATCTCATGCTTCTGATTTTAAGAAATTATAAGTCACAAATAAATTAATAAATGTTAAAATGTTAATGTAAAAATATTTAAAAAAAACAATCTATTTTCCTGCAACACCTCAATTCATACAACACTGAGTCAAGAGGTAAATCTGCAACATTTAGATCTTCTACTGTTCAAATATATTTTTTGCTATGCAAATTTGCATTTTCAACATTTATGCATCGATATATAAATATATATATTCATATACAATATATATATATATATATATATTTTTTTTTTTTTTTTTCTGCTTACCTGCGTCCAAAGATTTCAACAAAGAGTTATATTCTTCTATCATTTTAGAACCAGCAGATTACTTTTTTTTTTTTTTTATATTCTGCCTGAAAATTGTTGCTTTTGTGCTTTCTGGGACCAAATTATTACTATATTATTTTTATCATTATTAAAATATACTTTTATTAGATTGAATTACTTTATACAATAAAGTAATTTAATAAAATTATTATTTTTTATTTAAATTGGAAATTAAATATAAGTTATATCATACTATGTATTAAAAGTCTTAAAAAATATTTAAGGTCCAAGACTGCATGTTAACCTCATTTTTACATTATTATTGTTTCATTTCAAATGTTTGAAAATGCATACAGCTCATACTACAAACCCTGCACTGCACAAAGGCTGTTATGTCCCCCTTGAAGTTTCAGCCATGCTGTAAAACAATCTTATAAAAGCTGCATGAAAGCCCCTCTCCATGCCACCGGTGGGGTTCATTAAAGCGGCCTTGCAATGCATTCATTCATTTTTATTTCCACCCTCACTTCACACTTATTTGTTTTCCGATCCATTAGGTCAGACTCAGAGGCAAGTGACAGCTTCTATTTTTGCCTTTACTTCTCCAGACTTGCTTCATGGCTGCACCAAATATGCTCCTGAGCGGGTATGTTGCCCCAGCCCTTACGACTCATCAAATCAAAGGAGAGCAGCACAAAGAGCCATTGATATTTGATCGTTTTGATTCATAGAGAGTGCCCTCATCGAATGTTGGGTCTGATCTCTGCCAAACACCGAGGCAGCACCGAGGGTCTCTATGTTTGTGGGGAAGATGGTCTAAAGTATTCAAATAAAATAAAAAATGAAGCAATGAATGAATAAATCCTCACAAGTAGAATCTTTCCTTCAAATCTTTTATGCCAACAATAAATAATTTAATAACATGATAAAGACACCTGTAATGTGATGTTTATAAGCTAAAGAGATATAATAGTATTTATTACAGGCCTAAAGCATGCATGTAGATGTGCAATTGTAAACATGAACAAACAAGCCTTGAATATGTAAAAATAAAATAAAACTTGATTATGTATGTGGATATCTGTGAACAACCAGATGTATAACATGTATAAGGTAAGTCTATATTTGAAAAAGTTTTATTTCAAGAGCATCATACAGTACCACTAACCGGTTTCAAAACCCTGGACTTTACTACATAAAAGCAAGTGGCAAAGAAAAAAGGTACAAGCGAATAAAAAAAACATACCTTTTTAAATGAGGTGCTACATTAAGCTCCTCCTGCTCATCAAGCTAGCGCCATAAGAAAACAATAAATAAAATAAACTGTATTACAATACCAGTGTATGGCAGAGTTTATATAGCAATTTAGCCATGCTAGCTCTGCATTTCCTGGTAATAATGATGCTTTAATTTTTTTTACCAAAATACAGAAACCGAAAGTTTTCTTTTAGCCAAAAACTAAAACTGAAAATAAAGTTTATTTAATAATCAATTAATTTATAACCAGCACTCATATAATAACTGAATTTTACCATTTAAATTGCACAGGCATGATGAAGATCATGATCGATACTTTGCTAAATAATAAATTTGACTATTTTTGCAAGTTTGAATGTGAGGAACTTTAGAAAATATAAAATACAAACCCGATTCCAAAAAAGTTGGGACACTGTACAAACTGTGAATAAAAACAGAATGCAATGATGTGGAAGTTTCAAATTTCAATGACCACAGAACAGTTTTCCACTTTGCCACAGTCCATTTTAAATGAGCCTTGGCCCAGAGAAAACGCCTGCGCTTCTGGATCATGTTTAGATACGGCTTCTTTTTTGACCTATAGAGTTTCAGCCGGCAATGGCGAATGGCACAGTAGATTATGTTCACCGACAATGTTTTCTGGAAGTATTCCTGAGCCCATGTTGTGATTTCCATTACAGTAGCATTCCTGATGCAGTGCCATCTAAGGGCCCGAAGATCATGGGCATCCAGTATGGTTTTCCGATCTTGACCCTTACGCACAGAGATTGTTCCAGATTCTCTGAATCTTTGGATGATATTATGCACTGTAGATGATGATAACTTCAAACTCTTTGCAATTTTTCTCTGAGAAACTCCTTTCTGATATTGCTCCACTATTTTTCGCCGCAGCATTGGGGGAATTGGTGATCCTCTGCCCATCTTGACTTCTGAGAGACACTGCCACTCTGAGAGGCTCTTTTTATACCCAATCATGTTGCCAATTGACCTAATAAGTTGCAAATTGGTCCTCCAGCTGTTCCTTATATGTACATTTAACTTTTCCGGCCTCTTATTGCTACCTGTCCCAACTTTTTTGGAATGTGTAGCTCTCATGAAATCCAAAATGAGCCAATATGTGGCATGACATTTCAAAATGTCTCACTTTCAACATTTGATATATCTATATTCTATTGTGAATAAAATATAAGTTTATGAGATTTGTAAATTATTCCATTCCTTTTTTACTCACAATTTGTACAGTGTCCCAACTTTTATGGAATTGGGTTTGTAAAATAACTGAACATAAACATAGGAGCTTGATAAAATAACCATTTTAGAAGAAAATTTTAGATGGCACTTGGAGGCTTTTGCATCTAAACTCTACATAAATAACTACAAACCTAGAACTTATTTTAGAATTCTTATTTAATTGCTTTATTATGAATATTATTATTATGCAGTACATAATGGGGGGGGGGGGGGGAACATA
>NW_015506121.1:447259-471185 GCF_001515645.1 Sinocyclocheilus grahami | reverse complement strand
CCATGTTGTGATTTTCATTACAGTAGCATTCCTGTATGTGATGCAGTGCCGTCTAAGGGCCCGAAGGGCACAGGCATCCAGTATGGTTTTCTGGCCTTGACCCTTACGCACAGAGATTGTTCCAGATTCTCTGAATCTTTGGATGATATTATGCACTGTAGATGATGATGATAACTTCAAACTCTTTGCAATTTTTCTCTGAGAAACTCCTTTCTGATATTGCGCCACTATTTTTCGCCGCAGCATTGGGGGAATTGGTGATCCTCTGCCCATCTTGACTTCTGAAAGACACTGCCACACTGAGAGGCTCTTTTTATACCCAATCATGTTGCCAATTGACCTAATAAGTTGCAAATTGGCCCTCCAGCTGTTCCTTATATGTACATTTAACTTTTCTGGCCTCTTATTGCTACTTGTCCCAACTTTTTTGGAATGTGTAGCTCTCATGAAATCCAAAATGAGCCAATATTTGGCATGACATTTCGAAATGTCTCACTTTCAACATTTCATATGTTATCTATATTCCATTGTGAATAAAATATAAGTTTATGAGATTTGTAAATTATTCCATTCCTTTTTTACTTACAATTTGTACAGTGCCCCAACTTTTTTGGAATTGGGTTTGTAAAAATGGAATAGAATTTTATTGTAAAAATTTGTAACGTGGGTTTTGTTTCATGTTCATTGCTCTCATGTCTTTTATTTTGTCATTGTCATGGTTCCTGTTCCGTCATGTGATTCCCTTGCCCTCTTATCATCCTGCTATTTGGTGCGTTTGACTTCTTGCAGCGCTGCGTAGACCGATCAGCGGCTGACTTGAAGCAGTGCATGACGGTTATTATTTTGTCAGACTTAAATCAAAATCAATTAAAGACGTAATCAAACGGACGATGAACACTATTAACAGCAATTATTATATGATGCAATCAAACTTATAGCAAAATTTGGTAGTTCTATATGTTGTTTCAGGGTTGGCATCATCTGAGGTCCTCTGAGGGGTTTGCATCATCTCTTCTCAGGTGATCTGGATCCAGACTGAAGCTTGTGCTATTTTGTAACTGATACGGAACTTAATAGGTAGCCAGTGCAGAGACTGTAAAATTTAGGTAATACGATCATATTTTCTTGACTTGGTAAGGACTCTATCCGCTGCATTTTGTACTACCTGTAGCTTGTTTATTGAAGATGCAGGACAACCAGCTAGCAGTGCATTACAATAGTTCAGTCTAGAGGTCATGAATGTATGAATTAGCTTTTCTGCATCAGAAACAGGTAACATGTTTCTTAACTTGGCAATGTTTCTAAGATGGAAGAATGCTGTTTTTGTAACATGGGAAATATTATTTTAAAAAGACAAGTTGCTGTCTAATATAACACCCAGATTTTTGACTGTAGAGGAAGTAACAGTACATCCGTCTAGTTGCAAATTGTAATCCAAGAGATTCTCTGTACTGTTTGTTTGGTCTAATAAGTAATATATCTGTCTTATCCGAATTTAATAGGAAAAAATTATTGGTCATCAAATCTTTTACATTTTTAACACTCTGTTAGCTTAGATAATTTAGAAGTTTCATCTGGTCTCGTTGAGATATATTGTTGAGTATCATCAGCATAACAGTGGAAACTAATCCTGTATTTTCTAATAATATTACCAAGGGGCAACATTTATTTATTTATTTAGTCATTTATTAGACACTTTTATCCAAAGCGACTTACAAATGAGGACAACAGAAGCAATCAATTGTAGTATTAAAACAACTAAAAAAAGATCCAAAACTAAAAGCTAAAACTTTATAAATACTACCTATACACATTTTAAAAATAAAGAGATTAAATAAAAAGGATAAATGCATACAACAAAATTTCAAAACTTAACAGATAAATGAAAAACAAAAAATAAAGCTAAAAACAATTCAAAATATTAAAGAACAAAAGGTATAAGAGTATAGTAATGATTCTAACATAACACTAAGCCAAATACCAAAAAAAAACTACATATGTGATATATTTATGTCAAACGCGATATCAGCACGTCTCCACACAGTAAACAAAACAAGCGTTTCCTACATGTATATTGAAAATAGCGGAGGACCTAGGACAGATCCTTGTGGCACTCCATATTTGACTGGTGATAATTGAGATGACTCCCCATTTAAATAAACAAAGTGGTAGCGATCGGACAGGTAGGATCTAAACCATCTTATAGCCTGCCCTTGAATACCTGTATAGTTTTGTAATTGATCTATGAGTATATCATGATCTATGGTGTAGAACGCAGCACTAAGATCAAGTAAAACTAGCAATGAGATTCAGCCTTGGTCTGACGCAAGAAGCAAGTCATTTGTAATTTTAATAGATAACGACGAGTTAATAATATTGAGAAGCGGTTCTTCTGCTACAGGTAACAACTCTTTCAGTAATATAGTGGGTACAGGATCTAACAGGCATGTTGTTAGTTAAGATGCAGTGATAAGTTTATTTTTCATCTTCCTGTCCTATATTTGTAAAGCACTGCAGTTTATCTTTGTGTGTGATGAATGAAGCTGAAGTATTAGACACTGTAGAATCTACATTTGCTATTGTATTTCTGATGTTATCTATTTTATCAGTGAAAAATTCATAAAGTCATTACTATTAAACTGTGAGGGAATATTTAGATCGGGTGGCATCTGGTTATTTGTTAGTCTAGCCACTGTGCTAAATAAAAACCTTGGATTGTTTTGGTTATTTTCTATGAGTTTGTGGATATGCTCGGCCCTGGCAGCTTTTAGAGCCTGTCTATAGCTGGACATACTGTTTTTCCACGCAATTCTAAAAACTTCCAAGTTAGTTTCTCTCCATTTGCGCTCAAGACTACAAGTTTATTTCTTGAGAGAGTGGGTATCACTGTTGTACCATGGCACAGTATTTTTTTCTCTAACCTTTTTCAGTTTGATGGGGGCAACAGCTTCTAATGTTTTAGAGAAGATTGTGTCCATGTTGCTAGTAATTTCGTCTAGTTCATGTGTACTTATTGGTACACAGAGCAGTTGAGATAAATCAGGCAGGTTATTTGTGAATCTGTCTTTGGTGGCTGGAACAATAGTTCTGCCCGGACGATAACACGGAGCCATACAGTTAATATCAGTAATACGCAGCATGCACGATGCAAGGAAATGGTCAGCAACATCATCACTTTGAGGTACGATATCTATATCAGTAAGATCAATTCCATGCAATATCATTAAATCTAACGTATGACTAAAACGATGAGTGGGCCCTGTGACGTTTTGCTTGACTCCAAAAGAGTTTATTAGGTCAGTAAACACAAGTCCTAATGCATCATTTGTATTATCAGTGTGAATGTTAAAATCTCCGACAATTAGTGCTTTATCAACAGTAACCAATAGGTCTGAGAGGAAATCTGCAAATTCTGTTAGAAAATCTGTATACGGCCCTGGTGGTCAATACACCGTAGCCAGAGCAAGAGATACACTGTCAGATATGCAAAAGAAATCTATCATAACATTAAGCAGAAGTATTTCAAATGAGTTAAACCTGGATCCTGTTTTCTGAGTAACATTGAGAATATCACTATATATTGTTGCAACGCCTCCGCCATTACCAGTCTGATGGGGCTCATGCTTATAACAGTAGCTTGGTGGAGTAGACTCATTTAGACCAATATAATAATTTGGTTTTAGCCAGGTTTCAGTCAAGCAGAGTACATCAAAACTATTATCTGTGAACATTTCATTTAAAATATCTCAGGAAATACAAGATGGATTCAAGTGCGAGGTAAGATGGTAATTTATTAAACGTGAACAAAACAAGTAAAGTCACAGAAAACAGATAGTCGTGGGTGCAGTGATGACAGGCCTCCTTGGTAACGCTAGGCCATTAAATCCACCAGAGAGCAGGAATCAGGAACCGAGCAAAACACAAGGCACTGCAACAAGAACAGACATGAGACAACATCTGACAAAGACAAGACCAAACGCTAAGATTAATATAGGGCAGCTGACGAGCCACAGCTGAACCTAATAACCAATCCACAGTAGTACACAGAACAACCAGAAGGGGCCGATGCCTCTATGAACCGTGACACAATAACTTCATTGGGTGTAAGTGATCTAATGTTTATGAGCCCAAACTTTAAAAATTGTTTTTGTTCATTTATTTAAAATTTTTCTGGTTTAATAACGATCAGATTTTTTCTAGATCCTGCATTAAATTTATATTTTGACCTCCCTATTCGGGGAACAGACACAGTCTTAATAGATTGGACAGTGGAAGTACTTCTATCATTTAAGCGGGTAGAACAAAAGCCATCATAGCAGTTATTTGAGAATTGGCTTACTAGTCATATGGAGCGCAGCATCCTGGAGATGTTGTCCGACAGGGGTTTCGCTCCAACTCTGCTGGGGTGCAGGCCATCAGCGCAAAAAAGCCTAAGACGCTCCCAGAAAAGATTCCATTTATTAACAAAGAGCAGTTTCTGTTCTTTACACCATAACAATAACCATTAATTTAAAGTAAAAAGTCTACCGAATGCAGCTCGAACGTGTCCTCGCCTGCACTCAAAGGTAGACAAACATCCGCCATTAGAGCAAGTAACAGTGAGTAAAACAATGGTAATATGTATGAATAGAGTATTAGCAATGTACGCGAGATTAGCGGCAACTTTGTATATTGTGGATGCATGTATATATATTGTATATTTTGGGACATTTGAGATGTTGTCCGACAGGGGTTTCGCTCCAACTCTGCTGGGGTGCAGGCCATCAGCGCAAAAAAGCCTAAGACGCTCCCAGAAAAGATTCCATTTATTAACAAAGAGCAGTTTCTGTTCTTTACACCATAACAATAACCATTAATTTAAAGTAAAAAGTCTACCGAATGCAGCTCGAACGTGTCCTCGCCTGCACTCAAAGGTAGACAAACATCCGCCATTAGAGCAAGTAACAGTGAGTAAAACAATGGTAATATGTATGAATAGAGTATTAGCAATGTACGCGAGATTAGCGGCAACTACACTGGCGATGCTAACGGGCTATAAGTTAATAGCGGACTCGGGAAATCAAAATAAAACTAGTGATAACAAGGTGCTCTGGTTGTTTTTGTTGTAGAATACGCTAGAGGATATATAGTAGTGCCGTGATCGAGTCAAAACGCCTTTCAATAGCGTGTATATTGTGGATGCATGTATATATATTGTATATTTTGGGACATTTTTGCCGGTGGCAGTGTTATTTTTGTACAGTTTTTTTTTTTTTGGACTTTGTGGATCCCCTAAGCCTCACTGTAAATAATCATCACCTTGCACCAGAGTGCACTTTCGAGTCAAGCCATCCTTTTTTCTTTTACATCACGGATATTTACCACGTCGAGGAAGGTTGCTGCAAAACAGCTTTTCTACATATGGTGGCAGTGTTTTGTTTAATTTTGTACAGTTTTTTTTTTTGGACTTCGTGGATCACCTAAGCCTAACTGTAAATAAACATCACCTTGCACCAGAGTGCACTTTCCATCCTTTTTTCTTTTACATCACGGACACTTACCACATCCAGGAAGGTTGCTACAAAGTGGCTTTTCTACAGTCACATTTTTCATAAAACACTGATGAAAGCATATATACCCCCACTTTATTAATATTTAAATAGTATATATTTACGTTGAACTTTATTCTTGAACAGACGGCGATGTATTAAGTAGTATATAATCAGTATATATCTGTTGCTCATGAAAACATTTCTGAAAAGTCTGCGTATTTGAAAAATAATTCACTTCATCTGTGATAGAGTATGAAAACACTAACGGGAGCAGAGGGTCACTAACGGGAGCAGAAAGTGTCCGGCTTGACGGCTCAATTTTCAAATCTGACCCCGACTGCAAGCGGCTACTCTCGTTGACTGCCGTCTGTAGCCGTGGTTCAAGTCGAACGCACCTATTGGTTCTTTGGTTCATGCGTCTTTACTCTCATTGGTTAGTTTATGTCATGTGACCCTTATTGTTTGATATAAATAGCCCTCATGTTGCCATTGTCTCCTGTCGAGTATTGATGTTATAACCTGCTGTCGGTGAGTCAAGTCTGTTCAAGTCTGTTCATGCCAAGACAAGTCTGTTCATGCCAAGTCAAGTCTCTGTTTGGATGTTTGGATTACTTTGAATAAAAGCTGCACTTGGGTTCATCACAACTTGCCTTCAGTGGACCGTTCGTTACGGACTACTCAACCCCAACTATGAATCCAACAGATTGTCTTGTTCGTCTCCGACAGGGAGACCTGCCCATAGAGGATTAAGTGGCTGAGTTCTGTATTTACTACCAGGTAGACTTCAATGAAACTTTCTTGAAAGACATTTTCCGTTTTGGTTTAATTAAGGACATATCACGTTTAATGCCACGGAATACCCCTCACTGGACTCTTGTCCGTTATATTGACTTTGCTTTGCTTTTGAGTGGCTCTGCATTTACTGTGGGGATAGCTGATGAGAAACCCTGCTATCCTCCAGTACCGCCACACCAGAGTATTTGCACATCATGTCTGGAATTATTCACATCACACCAGAGTCTGCTCACATCATGTCTGCCAAGCCAGTGCATGCTCACATCATGTTTACTAAGCCAGCGCCTGCTCACGTCATGTCTGCCAAGCCAAAGCCTGCTCACGTCGTGTCTGCCAAGCCAGTGCATGCTCACATCATGTTTACTAAGCCAGCGCCTGCTCACGTCATGTCTGCCAAGCCAAAGCCTGCTCACGTCGTGTCTGCCAAGCCAGTGCATGCTCACATCATGTTTACTAAGCCAGCGCCTGCTCACGTCATGTCTGCCAAGCCAAAGCCTGCTCACGTCATGTATGCTGCTCCAAGGCCTGCTAACGTCACGCCTGCTAACGTCATGCCTGCTACTCCAAGGCCTGCTAACATCAAGTCTGCTACTCTAGGGCCTGTTCACATCATGTCTGCTATGGCAGAGCCTGCTCACGTCATGCCTGCCACTCAAAAGTCTCTTCACAAGATGGCCACCAGCCCAGAGTCTCTTTGCAAAATGGCCGCCAACCCAGAGACTTTGTACAAAATGGCTGCCATTCCAGAGCCTCGTCACGACATGGCCGCCATTCCAGAGCCTCGTCCCATCATGGCTGCCATTCTAGAGCCTCGTCATGACATGGCCGCCATTCGAGAGTCTGTTCTCGTCAAGCCCGCCAGCCTTGTGTCCCCGGCCAAGATGACCGCCACGCCTGAGTCCCTGGCCAAGATGGCCACCACACCTGTGTCTCACCACGACATGGTCGCCATGCCAAAACCTTGTAACTCCACAGTCGCCACGCCAGAGTCTCGTCATGCCACAGATACCATGCAAGTTTCACCTAAGGATTTTTTTTGGGGGGGGGGGCTATAGTACCCAAGCTCCTGCAGATGCAGGGATTGGGCCAGGACTGATGGCCAGTGTGATGGACACACCTCTGATGTCAGTGCGAGCAACTGGCATCCTCAGGGCCTCAGCACGGGCTATCACAGAGACTGTTCCCCTATCCTCAGTACTTCCTGTTATGCCGGTAGCTATCCTGAGTGTTTGGGCTGCACATTGCACACCAGAGCCCTCTCCGGTCCAAGAGTATGCCCCAGAGGCCTCTCCTGTCCACGAGTCTGCTCCAGAGGCCTCTCCTGTCCACGAGTCTGCTCCAGAGGCCTCTCCTGTCCCTGAGTCTGCTCCAGAGGCCTTTCCTGTCCATGAGTCTGTCCGTGGCCTCTCCTGTCCATGAGTCTGCCCCAGAGGACTCTTCTGTTCATGTATCTGCTCCAGTGCCTCCAGAGGTGGCAGCTTCTGCTGCAGAAACTCCCGAGGAGGTGTCACCCTCTTCTGAACTCTCTGTCTGTCCTGTCAGGGCCAAGGAGGCCGTTCATGAACTCACAGTCTGTCCTGTCACAGCCATGGAGGCCATGCATGAACTCTCTGCCTGTCCAGTCACGGCCAAGGAGGCCGTTCATGAACTCACAGTCTGTCCTTTCACAGCCAAGGAGGCTGTTCCTGAAATCTCTGTGCTCTGTTCCAGTCCCGCCTGATCCACCTTGGAGGATCCCTGCTTGGCTGTTCCACTGTTGGGATTTCTGCTCCTGACTGCTCTGCTGACCAGGTGGTCCTCTGCTCCGCCATGGCTTTCTGCTCTGCCTGCTCCGCCATGGCTCCCTGCTCTAAAATCTTAAAAATTTAGTTTCTATCACAATCATTTCCACTACAGAATGCTGTTAAACACAAATTTGAGGTGTAAATGTTCATATGAATTAAACAAATATATTTATAAGCTTCTAAAAAAATGTTTTAAAAGAGGTAATGTTCTACAAAGCCACAAAAACCCAATTTCCTGTTGCTCTACATTGCATCACTGTGAAAAAAGGGGAAACACCCCTCAAAATTTTAGAGGGTCATGATTCAGCTGTAAAAGCTTGAATGAACAGCTTGCACAGAATGAACATTGTAAAATCATGTGTAAACTCTACTACAGCAGCTATCAAAAAATATTCGCATTAGATCAGTGTTTGGTTTTGTTGAGATGAATTGGATCATGTTGACAAGCCTTCACTCAGCAGGGCCCTCTCTCCCCATTCATAACCGCTGTGGTCCAGCCGCACGACACTGATTGTTTGACATGCGACTCTGCTGGAAATAAATAACTAATTATCCAAGAAAGAAAAACATTTTCTCTGCATTCAGAAAGCTTCTGTCAACTGTGTGTTACTCTTGCTTCTCGCTGGAACTCATAAATTTCATATACATTTTAAATAAAATAAAAATAAAAACCAAGACACCATCACCTTTTCCGGACTGGCCTTAGGCATGGTTTTTGATTTGGTCTGTAGGAAAAGTCTTATGACAATCTGTTGCGAATGATGTTTGTCTTTTGTTTTCAACCCCCATGACATTTGACATTTTCACATTTAATGGACATCAAAACAAGGATGTTTGTGCACTTTCTGTGCCCCAACATCACAAAACAAAGGCTTTGGGGGATCTTTCAAAAGTTTGCGAACACATGCAGGGTGGGGAAATACCACTCCCCTCACCCACGGATCAAAGATGAGAGGACGATGACACATGAAGGCATAATAATAATAAAGACGAAATAGAGCAAGAAGAATACCTACACCTTATTCATGCACCTCGACATCCTGGCCTTCTATCCCACAATCCATCACTTTGTCACTGGCTGGGCCACCCAGCACAGTGACAAATCTTCCTGTCAGAAGTACAGGGTCTGCCTTGACAGGCTGGCATTTTAACTACAAAGATTAATTCTGAAATTGAACAGCTCTTTCTCCAGACAAAATGTCTACGATTAATACAGCACGAAAATGCTCTCGACCCTTTGCTTTCACTCTATCAGAGTACAAAAAATTTAGATATTGTAAAACATCAATAAAAAGAAAAACAGTGGCAAACAATGCCCTGGATGTATGTTGTTTACAGTCACAATAAGTTCAGTTGTCGATCAAGTTCAAAGATAAACTTCATTGTCTTTCATCGTCCATGAGTTTGTGATCGCTTTAAAAAAAGCAGAGTCGGGAATAAAATAAGAACAAAGAAACAAATGACAAGCAATAGGGTAAACAAATACAAAAGAACAAAGACAAATAGAATAAAGAGTGCTTTAAGTTTTTTGGGTAGATCAGATATTGATGGTTTTAATTTAATAAAATTGCATGAGATTTATTTATTTAATCAGGCTGTATTAGCTTTTGCTGTGGTACTGGAATTGTTATCAAGAATAGTGAAATTTCATTGGCATCTAAAATTGCAACCTATACCATAACAACCTTATTTCCAGCAAAAAAATAACTATATCGAATGGATATCATAATAAAATTACTCATATCATGAAATAACATGAATCAAATTGAAGCCTGTTGATCATTCTAAATAATTAGTGTCTGATTTTAGTTAATTGATTTAAGAGTAAAATCTAAAATATCTTTTAACATATATGAACTCGTTATCAGTATAAAAGTCATCTGTCCACAACCTCAAACAGTCACACTCCAAACTCCACCATGGCCAAGACCAAAGAGCTGTCAAAGGACACCAGAAACAAAATTGTAGACTTGCACCAGGCTGGGAAGACTGAATCTGCAATAGGTTAGCAGCTTGGTGTGAAGAAATCAACTGTGGGAGCAATTATTAGAAAATGGAAGACATACAAGACCACTGATAATCTCCCTCGATCTGGGGCTCCATGCAAGATCTCACCCCGTGGGGTCAAAATTATCACAAGAACTGTGAGCAAAAATCCCAGAACCACACGGGGGGACCTAGTGAATGACCTGCAGAGAGCTGGGACCAAAGTAACAAAGGCTACCATCAGTAACACACTGCGCTGCCAGGGACTCAAATCCTGCAGTGCCAGATGTGTCCCCCTGCTTAAGCCAGTACATGTCCAGGCCCGTCTGAAGTTTGCTAGAGAGCATTTGGATGATCCAGAAGAGGATTGGGAGAATGTCATATGGTCAGATGAAACCAAAATATAACTTTTTGGTAAAAACTCAACTTGTCGTGTTTGGAGGAGAAAGAATGCTGAGTTGCATCCAAAGAACACCATACCTACTGTGAAGCATGGGGGTGGAAACATCATGCTTTGGGGCTGTTTTTCTGCAAAGGGACCAGGACGACTGATCTGTGTAAACGAAAGAATGAATGGGGCCATGTATTGTGAGATTTTGAGTGAAAACCTCCTTCCATCAGCAAGGGCATTGAAGATGAAATGTGGCTGGGTCTTTCAGCATGACAATGATCCCAAACACATCGCCCGGGCAATGAAGGAGTGGCTTCGTAAGAAGCATTTCAAGGTCCTGGAGTGGCCTAGCCAGTCTCCAGATCTCAACCCCATAGAAAATCTTTGGAGGGAGTTGAAAATCCGTGTTGCCCAGCGACAGCCCCAAAACATTACTGCTCTTGAGGAATGGGCCAAAATACCAGCAACCGTGTGTGAAAACCTTGTGAAGACTTACAGAAAATGTTTGACCTCTGTCATTGCCAACAAAGGGTATATTATAACAAAGTATTGAGATGAAATTTTGTTATTGACCAAATACTTATTTTCCACCTTAATTTGCAAATAAATTCTTTAAAAATCCTACAATGTGATTTTCTGGATTTTTTTTCTCATTTTGTCTCTCATAGTTGAGGTATACCTATGATGAAAATTACAGGCCTCTCTCATCTTTTTAAGTGGGAGAACTTGCACAATTGGTGGCTGACTAAATACTTTTTTTCCCCACTGTATGCACAAACACACACATGTCTGGTCAGCTATCCTTGTAGGGACTCTCCATAGGCGTAATGGTTTTTATACTGTACAAACCATATTTTATATAGCCCTACACCAACCCTACACCTAAACCTACCCTCACAGAAAACGTTCTGCATTTTTACTTTCTCAAAAAAAAAAACTCATTCTGTATGATTTATAATCTTTTGTACCCATGGGGACCTCAATTTAGGTCCCCACCGTGACGAGTCCCCATGAGTCTGTGTGTATTCAGGTTTAAGTCCCCACCAGGATATATAAACCTGTACCCCCCCGCCCCCCCCCACACACACACAGATACGTGTGTGTCTGTGTGGTGAAATTTGTTAAATTAATGAATGTTGCTATATATTTTAAAATATTTTAGGGTAGTTGTGTGAACAGCAGGACAGAATTGGACAGAGAAGTACAAATGTGGGTTAAAACTTGGCCATCCTTGTTAAAAAGTCAGGACACACCCCTCATCCTCATCCATGTGACATTTTATGTAAGTGCACAGTTCTAGTACTGTCGGTCACATTGTTGCATGTTGAAAATGAAAGACTGGTAACCTCTATTGCAGCTCAATGACTGTCATGGCCTCTCGATCGATGATAATCCAGTTAATTGAAACAGTCTGGTTCTCCCAGAGATGACGGACTCTTGTAGCCCAGGTGGGTCCAGCAGCAAAGAAAAGCCAGCCAGGCATCTGCACTCACTAAACTAAAGCTGTCAGCTGCCGGGTGGTGGGAGACTTGACAGTGACCTCTCTTTATAGCACCATCGGTTCCTACATATAAGCTCTTTGCTGAACCCATTTCCTCCACAGATATACAACACATTGGCAAGTGAGCTGGAAACCCTCTGTGACTGATATTGCAGCAATTACACTTGGCAGGGCTCCACAAACCTGGCTTCCCGACACAACAGGTCATGTAGGATTAGGTTTTCCCCCATTTCTGATCATACGTGTGGTTCTTATCCAGTGGACCTTGGAAAACTTCAACCCTGCTAAGCAAAATGGTACTTTTGGGCATCGTTTTTTACCAGTTGGTCTTTTAGACACACTTTATAGGTCAATGACATGACATTCCTTTACACTGTGTACACTGTACAGTTGGAAAACTTCAACCCTGCTAAGCAAAATGGTACTTTTGGGCATTGTTTTTTACCAGTTGGTCTTTTAGACACACTTTATAGGTCAATGACATGACATTCCTTTACACTGTGTACACTGTACAGTTTTTTTTTTATATTTGTCATTCCCTGTTAGTCATTTGGCACAACCATCAGTCATGTGAAGACACTTATAACTGTGTATCAGAGTTGAAAAGTGATAATATCTGATAATTTGACCTTTTCATGGCAAGGTTTAGGTTGTAAAATGTCATTGGTGATTCAATAATTTATCAGTTCATAATTAAGAAATTAATAATTAAATACCAAAATATAATAATTAAGAATCAATCAATACATTTGTAGCATATCTTTTTTTTTTACCTTAAAATATATATTAAAAAAATAATAATAATATATAAAAAACAGTATTTAAAGTGTAAGGAAATTTGTATTAATTTTTACTTGACTACACCACATGACATTTTATAATCATAAAACAGGTGGGTCATGGTCCAAAAACAAGTTGCAGGGAGGATCACAGATAACTGGTAAACAAAACAATGCTAAATACTACTAATAATGTTTATCTAAATACATGGATTATGGACTCAACCTTGAAAAGTAAATACAAACTGAAAGACATTTGTTGTCTGTAACAATGGACAGTATAGCCACAGTTCATTGGACTCTAGTTTGAAAATAATCTACAACATTCCTTTAAGGTTCACAGAAAAAGTGGACTGGTTTGGACAAATCTTATCAAAGACTGTTCAAATGAATTACTGCTAGGCGGACAAACAAAGAGGGACTTTGATGCTGAAGACTAGTGCTCATAAATCTTAAAAATCAATATGACAGCCCCAGGAAAACAGTATCAAGGACTTCAGATGGACACAGGGAGGATGCTAAGACCTTCTGGATGTAGGTGCACAGGAGAAAAATACCATCTTGGTGTGTAGAGCAGCCCTACTTTAACCAAACAACATGGAATCCTTGAAACAAAAGGGCTTTGTGTTTCATGCATATATATTTCCAATTCTTGGCACTCTTTAAAGGCTTTGGCCTAGTAGCCTGTCAAGCTTGAAGCTTCTGGGACCTTCTGTGGGTAAATGTCAACAAATAACATTTTGTCAATGTTTTAAACATTTATTTGCTGAAATTCTACGGAACGCACTGTTACCACCCTTGAGGCTGCGAGAGTGTATTTTAAGCTGCGATAAAGCTTAATGCCTTGTATTCTCTGTGTAAGTTGTTCCCAGGAATTTATTGTGGTGGACAGCTTTGGCAAACACAAGTTAGCACTTGTTCAAAGACTCTGACCTGAAATGTTCTGTGACTCTGTGTTCATCATACATGGTGTTGGGAAAATCACCAGCACATAATGGGACACAGATGCAAAACTGTAATTGTGTCAGTTTGCTGTGAAAGGTCATTGGAAAGGCCACATTAGTTGAGGGTGTCGCATAAAGCCTTCCAGCGACAACCAGGATTTTTGGAGGGAATAGAACGAGATGATTTAAGGAAAGCTTCTTCATTTCCCTATGGGCCAGCAGTAATCTCCTGAGCCATATGATCGTGTGGAGAACGAACCCTCCCAATTCGGTGCCTTCTATCAGTGACAGAGCATTCAGGAGCGATTATTTCACATTCAAAGCCTACTTCTAACTCCTGAACTCTATAATCATCATGCTGCCCTGGTGTGGGTAGTGTGATTGCCATCAATAGGCCTTTTCAAAATCAGTGGCTCACTGGCTGTCATTTAAAATATTGATTTTCTGCCATGATAGTGCAAATTGCAAACACAATAAATGCAATTTCTTATAAAGCACCAGCTTTGTGAAAGAACAGGTACTTGTGTACGTAATTATTTTGGATAATCGTAGTTTGCAATTATATGATGTTAAAGAGTCAAACAAATCTCTACATCTCTCTATGATTGAAATTAAAGACACAAAGTTTGCTCCACATTGTTATATTAATGACTTAAACATAATTATCATGTAATATATATATTAAAAAAGTTTGTTAGGCTTTATTTTTTTTAGCAAATAAGCTCAATGATACAACATTTTAAATAATATATGTTTATTTTAAATAAAGTTTGTAATAAAAATGTATGTGCTCTAGGGAAACACTACACATGAAATATACAGCACATAAACATTGGGCTTTTCAGTTTGATCATGCTGATTAAATATGCTTGATATTAAGTCCAGGGACATTTATTAAGAAAGCTTAACAGAATCAGCTTTGACTTTATGTTGTCTTTAATATAGAAGATGAAATACAATGTTTCTGAGGTTAAAGCCAGCTTCAGTTACTTAGGTTTTCAATCAATCACAGGGGAAGAACAAGAAAAAAGGGCATTTTCTGAAAGGGTGATTAACTTTAATTTAATTTGCATTTCTGCCAAATGGGATTTGCGGGAATGGTCATCTGATACAAGGCATTGTGAAAGCTGTACTGCTTTTATTTCCTATCAAGCCAATCAATTTCTGTCTCTGAGCGAATGACTATAACTCAGTCCATTATTTTTTGTTGTCAGATCTATATCTTTTTCTTCTACATGACATTCTACATCCCCAACACTGCTATTTCAAACCAAATTCCTGCTTTGAGAAGGGAATTATTAGCAATCAGGGTTCAGGTTAGGTTGTGCTCGGTCGCCGTCATACTGCATTCATCAAAAGGCCAAAGCTGGAAATGAGACAAAACAGCAGTTCCAGCTGACACTCATTGTCTCCTGTGTTTGGCATTTTGGTTAGGTTGACTGCCCATGGTTCGCATTCACCACGGTCTCAATTTCTTCTCCCAGTGTGCTGCTTTCTTTCAAAGTCCTACCTAATAACTTCCTATCAGTTGTATCAGAGCTGAATTTGGGCCTTTCTGAAACTGCTAGGCATGTCCCGTGGAGAGCTTCCACCTCTCCCAATGCTTTGAGAGCTTTCCACATGCCTTAATTAAGGGGTGGGCGACCTATGAAAGGACTGAGGCAGAAAGGCCAGGAGCTCCATTAAGCTCCATTTTTATTTCTTATGTATCCAGTCACTGAAGCTGTAGTGAGTGACGTGAGGATGTAGAGAGAGAGAAAGACAGTACAAGAAAGGGCTTTTTGAGAGTTAGAGAAGGCCATTAAATATATCCTGAGAGGGCCACCCTCAGCCGTTCTCAACTCAAGCCCTAATTGTCTTTGACTTGCAATTGTGTATGCCTGTGTTGTGAAATTCAAAAACATAATAAAAAATCTTAATAGATTCTAGACATGAATGAGATTAAATGGAGTGCAAATGGAGAAATCTTCTGAGAAAACGACCCCAGTAATCTTACATCTCAAAAATATCTTAAACTGTCCTCAGATTTGCCAAGACTGGGGATCAAAAGTTAGACATTTGAACATGAACGCAAACATTCCATGGTCAAATGATCTGAGCCGATATTACATTAATTTCAGTAATTTTATGTTCATTTTATAGCTCTGTACTATAAATTGACATTAACATTTTTCTTTTTATTTATATATTTATTTACTTTCTATCTCTGTAATACAACGTAGAGTAATTTTTTTTTACCCCAAAATAACAATTTTGTCATTATTTACTCACCCTCACATTGCTTCTAACCAATATGGTGGGACAATTGAAAGTGACCATGAAAGTGGCAACGTCAAACATAAAGAAGAAAAAAAAGTAGGCGTTGGCATATTGCATTCCTTTTATACATTTTTTTGGTCCTTCCTATGTTGCCACAGTTCTTCTGGATTTAGTCTCTCTTTTTTTCTCTCTCTGTTACTTCATGTAATCCCAGACAGACTCAGTGATGGTGAGATCAGATCACAAAAATCTCACTGGATTATAACAATTAATTGCAAAAGGAATGTTTGGAAATGTAAACTGATATTTCCTACTAACACACTACAGCAAAAGATAGAAATTACTGACCTATATAGGCATCGCTAGGGTTAGAAGAGATAACAGGCTTACTTAGCTTCCACCACCACCAAAAATTCTGGATACTGAGCCGCACTGACCACATTGTTGATGCTTTAAATTAGAGTAATTTATTTGTTTACATTACATGTGGATAAATGAACAACTAGAGCTGCACGATTCTGGATAAAATGCGAATGGAGAATCACAAAAAAAAAATTACAATTCTCCCATGATTCCGGAAAAAATAGACAGCTAAACAAAATAACATGTTATAACATTTTCTAACAAAATGCTAATTGCTGCAGTCTATTTCAAGTTGAACAAATGATTCAATTACTCACTCATAAAGACTTCACTCATTTCATTCCTGAATGAATCAGTGTTTTTTGGAACAAAGCTCTCATACATCGCGCTGGGTGAAATACAGACTAAACGGAACGTCAAAACATTCCATCCCGATATGAAATTCAAACTACATTTTCTCAGCTGGATAAAGCAAATCAGCTTCTCTCTAGTAAAGTTTACCTTCAGGAACTTGAGCTGTGTCAAAGAGCTGTGGGAACGTCCTTGCAAAACCACGTTCTGATGCACGTGTGGAATCAGTCCAATAGAGAAGCGAGACGTCACAAGCGGGGTGACGTGAGCAACCAGGAAGCATAAAGGTGCACCCGGCAAACATGTTATCTTCTGCTCTTCAGCAAGCGCGTCTGTGGTGTGTGTCTCTTGCAAAAGCACTCAGTCTGTGGTGCAAGGCAGATCAGCTGTCTGTTTGCTTCGGTTCGCCTAAGAAGGATCCCGACAACCAAGCAGACTATGAGCTGCTGGAGTTTTGGAAGCTGTGGTTGTGGCCCCTGAGGGGGCACAGCTCTTAGCATCCGGTCTCGCAACCAAGGTTGCTGAGACCCTACTCCAGTCAAGAGCTCCTGCTGCGAGGAAACAGTACGCCTCAAAGTGGAGACTTTCACTTCTTGGTGCGGACAGTGACTGCAAGATCCAGCCAACTGCCCAGCTGGTACAGTTCTGGAGTCCCGCAGGAGCGTTTCTCTGCAGGGCTATTCTCCTCCATTCTGAAGGTATGTGTGGCGGCCTTAGCTGCTTACCATGGGTGGTCAGTCATTGGGGAGACACCCATCTGTTACTTGTTACACTGGCCTACGAGTCTACTGGCCTCCCGTCTATGGGGGTCAGAGGGCACTGGACACGGAGTATGGCAGCCTCCAAGGCCTTCTCAGGGGTGTGGCCCTGCAAGACATTTGTGCTGTGGCGAGCCGGTCCTTTCCGCACACATCTGTCCTGGACCTGGCATCTACCCTAGGGTCCCAAGTTCTCTCGTCTTAGTGTGCTTGCCAGATACACATCAGACAGGTACTTGATCGTATGGTGCAGTGGGTATTCTCATTCCCAAAGCATTTCAATGCAGCTCAAGTTCCTGAAGGGGAATGTCTCTAGGTTATGTATGTAAGCATGGTTCCCCCGAGGGGAACACAAAACATTCCCAAAGCGTTTTGACGCAGTGTCTCGTTGTCCTTGGGGAACCATGGTTATATACGTAACTTAGAGACGTTTTGATGGTTGAGGATTGTAATCAAGATAAAGAAGATTGCAATGATGTACAGGAGTCATACAGTAAACACACGTGAATCTGATATATATACAAATACAAACAAACTGTGTATGAGCACTCTAGATGCATAGATCATACATTGTATTTATGCAAAGGCACATTTCAGTACAACTTACATTTACACTTTTTCCACACACATTCTGTTTTCAGGATAATGTTTTACATTTACATTTACATTTATTCATTTATCAGATGCTTTTATCCAAATCGACATACAATTGGGAAATACATCAAGCGATTCATCTTAAAGAGGCAAATAGACACAAGAAGTGCTCGTCATACCAAGTTTCATGCATTGTTCAAATAAGTGCAAGCTAGACAGAGAAAGATGAAAGAAAAGAGAAAAATATATTTTTTTAGGATGAAGTTAGTGACGAAAGAGGTGCGTTTTCAGCTGTGTAGCTTGAAAAATGTCAGGGAATCAGCATTCCGGATAGGGGTTAGAAGATCATTCCACCAGTCAGGAACTGTAAACGAAAATGTTCTGGAAAGTGATTTTGTGCCTCTTTGTGATGGTACCACGAGGCATCACTCACTAGTGGATCTGTTCTGTGAGGCTGTTCTATATGCAAGCATCAGTATCTTAAACTTGATGCGAGCCATAACCGGCAGCCAGTGCAGGGAGATAAAGAGAGGTGTAACATGGGCTCTTTTGGGCTCGTTGAAGATCAGTCTTGCCACTGGATTCTGAATCATTTGCAAAGATTTGCAAGGAAGTCCAGCCAGAAGAGCATTGCAGTAGTCCAGCCTAGAAATGACAAGGGCCTGGACAAGAAGTTGTGCAGCATGCTCCGTTAGCAGCATCTGATGATTCACCGTGTCAAAAGCAGCAGATAGATCCAGCAAAATAAGAACTGATGATTTGGAATCAGCTTTTGCAATTTGCAGGGCTTCAGTGACTGACAGTAGCGCAGTCTCAGTTGAATGGCCACTCCTGAAGCCTGGCTGGTTAGGATCCAGTTGGTTGTTCTGTGTAAGAAATAATGATACCTCGTTAAAAACAACTAATTTGAGTGTTTTTGCTATGAAAGGAAGGAGAGAGACAGGTCTGTAAGTGAAGTGTTTAATGTAGGTTTTTTGAGCAGTGGGGTTACCCGAGCCTGCTTGAAGGCAGTGGGGAAAGTGCCTGTGAGAAGAGATGTGTTGATGATGTGTAAAACTGTAGGGGAGATTGCTTGGAGAAGGTGTGAGGGGATTGGGTCTAGTGGGCATGCTGTAGGATGGCTGGAGAGGAGAAGTTTGGATACTTCTGCCTCAGTGAGGGGACAGAAGGAGAAGGGGGAAGATTTAGGAATGGATGCAGTTGGTTTGAGTTTGTGTATGTGTGGAGCTGAGAACTGACTACTAATTGTTCTAGTTTTGTCTGTGAAGAATGTTGCGAAATCATCAGCTGTTATAGAAGTGGTGTGAGGTGGTGGAGGGGGACAGAGTAGATAATCGAATGGGTTACACTTTACTTGAAGGGGTGTGCATAAGACTGACATGACACCTTCATAAGCACTGTTGATCTTGTTGTGAAAATATTTAGATTTGGCAGTATGGACTTGAGCAGAGAAAGATGAAAGCAAAGACTGATACATACTCAGGTCAGACAGATCTTTTGATTTGCACCATTTTCTCTCTGCTGCCCTGAGTTTGGACCGATGCTCACAACATCGGATAACCAGGGGTTAGAAGGGGTAGCCCGTGCTAGCCTGGAGGAGAGAGGACATATATTGTCTAGACAAGAAGTTAAAGTAGAGCATAAAGTGTCAGTTGCTGTGTTAACGTCTGGAGATGTGAAATGGGTAGGTGAGGGAAGGGAGGAAGACACTACAGAGGAAAGATAGGAGGGTGAAAAGAAGCGCAGGTTTCATCTCAAAGTAACAGGTAGAGGGGTTGGTGGCACACAGGTAGGAAGATGTAGGTTAAATGTAATGAAGAAATGGTCAGAAATGTGTAGGGGTTTTACCAAAATGTTGTCTGCAGTACAATTGTGTGTGTAAATTAAGTCAAGTTAGTTGCCTGATTTGTGATTGATTGTAGTGTTAAGGCGTTTGAAATCAAATTAAGCTAGGAGTGAATGGAAGTCTGCAGCATATGGCTTGTCCAAAAGAATGTTAAAGTCGCCAAAGTTTGTCATACACACAGTTTTGATTTGTCATGTGTTTGTTGCTATGTTTAGTCATTCTGAATGAATCCGTGTACTGTTGTACGTAAGCAATCAGCTCAAGACCGTTGGTTTAGGTTTTTTTTGGCATCTCCATGTGGTCCTGTTCAATATCGCAACTTGACCTGTCTACTGTACAAATTCTATACAAATTCAGAAAATTGTATATATATATATATACTGTATATACAGGTGCATCTCAATAAATTAGGATGTCGTGGAAAAGTTCATTTATTTCAGTAATTCAACTCAAATTATGAAACTCGTGTATTAAATAAATTCAGTGCCATCAGACTGAAGTAGTTTAAGTATTTGATTCTTTTAATTGTGATGATTTTGGCTCACATATATATATATATATATATATATATATATATATATATATATATATATATATATATATATATATGCACAAATATAACAAATAAACATCTTATATGGTATGGTATTTTGGTGTCTTTTAGGAGTGTCCAAGTGTCCTTTTTTGAAGAGATATCTAAATTTATAACTTGATATAAAGCTTACATAAAATACAGTTTAGTGATAATCACACTTCAATCTTTTGGTTTACTGTGCTGGATATAGTAAATTATGACAACATTTATGTGTTACACAAGATAAATGGTATGTTTAATTTCGTTAATTATAACTAGTTATGGTTAATTATTCATATTTCCCCATGAGCTGATTCGCTACATAAGTCTGCGTTTAATTGCGAACAGGGTCTGATTAATCCAATTAAAAATTTTAATCTGTTGACAGCCCTAATGTGTGTGTGTGTGTGTGTGTGTGTGTGTGTGTGTGTGTGTGTGTGTGTGTGTGTGTGTGTGTTCAAATTGTTCAAATTATACAAGGAATACTTGCTGTAGGTAAACTACATATAGAATACACTTACATCTGTAATTGGGCTTTTCAATTTGCTGATGCTTGATAGTTTCAGGAACATTTATTAAGAAAATATTTAATTTTGATGTTATGTTGTCTTTAATATTGAAGATGAAATAATGAAATATGATGTTTCCGAGGTTAAAGCCAGCTTCTGTTTTCAACCAAGCAAAGGGGAGGAAAAAGAAAAGAAGAATGCTTTCAGGAAGGGTGATTAACTTTTATTTAATATGCATGGCATTGTATTGCATAAGTGTTGACTTTTTTATCATCATTTGATAGAAATATTCAATATGGGGTCCTTAAAGACTAAAAGCCAAAATGAATGAGCTTTAAGATTTCAGGCTATGACAAATACCTGTATTGATATGCAACACAATGATTACAGAAAAAGCCAAACACTGCTTTTTTTCTTACACTGTCAGCTTTTTCTGCCTGAGTGACTTTACGGCTGTCGCATGAGGAGGAAAAATGATGACTCAACAGCAGTTATAACTCACCGACAGGAAAACCTGCCTGTGCGTTTTCATCAAAACTTTCCAATACATTAAAATTTCTGGTTATGCTCCTTCCTCAAAATATTAGTATCCCAGAATGCTACAGTTCAGATATTCTGTAACTTTTTACAGATGACATCCAGTTTTTGTCTTGTTTGCATGCATATCTTCTGCCTTGTTGCAGTGATTCAGCCTGTATGCTGAGCTAAGAATAATACTTGTCACTATTGGACAGCTAAATGGAGATGCCACAATTATCAGGCAATACAAGACTCAAAAGACTGTAGACAGTGTTGCTTATCAAAGACTAGACTTGTTGTGATGTTTTAGTTTGGGAATCTTCTCCCACTATTTAGGGTATACAAGGAGTCAATATTCTCTTTCTCCTGAAGGAAAACCATGTGTGGCTATGAGACAGGTGGGTTTTTCTAATCTTATGTGAGTCATTATTAGGAAACATTTGCTTGTGTTGAGGTACAACATACAATGCACATTATTTAATGTATTTTGCCTCCACTGGCTTGAAGAAAAAACATGTGATTGAGTCAATACCAAAGATAATTCGGACAATGGTACAGTTTACCAAGGATAAAGCAAAGATAATTTCTAAAGAGAAAACTACTCTACAGACTCAATGTTGACTTAACAAATAGACAAATGTCTGTGGGGCCTCATTATCCACTAAGATGACGCTAACAGCACCAAGAAAACAATTTTAAGATGCCACTGGTTATTGAGCGGCAGCTTGATGAGCCTAATGGTGATGTTTTAGTGACTTCTTATCTGGGACAGTGTGGTTTTGTTCAACACTCCCTGGACACACCCGTGGGATAGGCAGTTTTAAGGGAATGAGACCAGTTTTGATCTGCATGGGACTGGAACGGAGCAGCAACTGTCAGCATCAGGCCATGTTGCAGCTGCAGCACTGCTGAGGCGGTGGAGAGACAGCTAATGAGGCCACCAGAGAAACGGGCAAAAAAAAAAAAAGCTGAAAATGCACTGCCTCATCTCACTCATCTCAGTCTAGCTACTTGAGTCTGTCTAAATAAGACCAAAGTTGCTTTATTAGGGGTTCAAGCGTGTAGTGCTGAAACCCTATTGTAATTGTTAGAATGGTCACAGATGAGTGATTTCCACGTAAAACTGATCGTGCAGACGAAACCGTAAGTCGTGGAGACTTGAAACTTGGAGGGATGATAGTAGTCACACTGCCAACAACGTAACTGAAGCTCACCCCAATCGGCCTGACGGGGGCGCTACAGCGATCGAAAGTACAAAATCGCTTATAACTCCTAAACCGTCAGTCGCAGACTCAAGTGTCTGTTAAATATGACTCAATAAATATGACTCAAAACATAATCAAAATTTCACACAAGTCCTGGAAGTAGACAAAGAGAACCCAAACAAACAAATGAAACAAAAATATTTACTTTGCCATTTATTTATTGAGAAAAATTATCCAATGTTACATAGTGGCAAAAGTATATGAATCTTTGCTTTCAGTGTCTGGTCTGACTCCATTTTGCAACAATAATTGCAGGTAATGTTTCTTGTAACTGCTGGTCAGTCCTGCACAACATCTTGAAGGAGTTTTAGACCATTCCACAGTACAGAACCGCTTCAGCTCTGTGATGTTGGTGGGTTTCCTCCTATGAACTACTTGCTTCAGTTCCTTCCACAAAATTTCAATTGAATTAAGGTCCGGACTTTGACTTGACCATTATTAAACATTTGCTTTGTTCTTCTTTAACCATTCTTTGGTAGAACAACTTGTGTGCTTGGGGTCGTTGTCTTGCTTCATGACCCACTTTCTCTTGAGAATTAGTTCACTGACAGATGTCCTGAGTCCTATGAACTACTTGCTTCAGTTCCTTCCACAAAATTTCAATTGAATTAAGGTCCGGACTTTGACTTGACCATTATTAAACATTTGCTTTGTTCTTCTTTAACCATTCTTTGGTAGAACAACTTGTGTGCTTGGGGTCGTTGTCTTGCTTCATGACCCACTTTCTCTTGAGAATTAGTTCACTGACAGATGTCCTGAGATAATTATAATTCATTGTTCCATCAATGATGGCAAGCTGTCCTGGTCCAGATGCAGCAAAACAGGCCCAAACCATGATACTACCACCACCATATTTCACAGATAGAATGATGTTCTTATGCTGGAATACAGTGTGTTCTTTTCTTCAAACATCACGCTTCTCATTTAAACCAAAAAGTTCTATTTTGGTCTCATCTGTCCACAAAACATTTCTCCAGTAGCCCTCTGGCTTGTCCGCATGATCTTTAGCAAACTGCAGACTGGCAGCAATGTTCTTTTTGGATGCACCATGAACACCGTGGTTGTTCAGTGTTCTTCTGATGGTGGACTCATGAACATTAACATTAGCCAATGTGGGAATGGCCTTTAGTTGCTTAGAAGTTACCCTGGGTTCCTTTGCAACCTTGCAGACTATTAC
>NW_015506121.1:432834-445810 GCF_001515645.1 Sinocyclocheilus grahami | reverse complement strand
TGCAGGTAATGTTTCTTGTAACTGCTGGTCAGTCCTGCACAACATCTTGAAGGAGTTTTAGACCATTCCACAGTACAGAACCGCTTCAGCTCTGTGATGTTGGTGGGTTTCCTCCTATGAACTACTTGCTTCAGTTCCTTCCACAAAATTTCAATTGAATTAAGGTCCGGACTTTGACTTGACCATTATTAAACATTTGCTTTGTTCTTCTTTAACCATTCTTTGGTAGAACAACTTGTGTGCTTGGGGTCGTTGTCTTGCTTCATGACCCACTTTCTCTTGAGAATTAGTTCACTGACAGATGTCCTGAGATAATTATAATTCATTGTTCCATCAATGATGGCAAGCTGTCCTGGTCCAGATGCAGCAAAACAGGCCCAAACCATGATACTACCACCACCATATTTCACAGATAGAATGATGTTCTTATGCTGGAATACAGTGTGTTCTTTTCTTCAAACATCACGCTTCTCATTTAAACCAAAAAGTTCTATTTTGGTCTCATCTGTCCACAAAACATTTCTCCAGTAGCCCTCTGGCTTGTCCGCATGATCTTTAGCAAACTGCAGACTGGCAGCAATGTTCTTTTTGGATGCACCATGAACACCGTGGTTGTTCAGTGTTCTTCTGATGGTGGACTCATGAACATTAACATTAGCCAATGTGGGAATGGCCTTTAGTTGCTTAGAAGTTACCCTGGGTTCCTTTGCAACCTTGCAGACTATTACACGTCTTGCTTTTGGAGTGATATTTGTTTGTCAATCACTCCTGGGGAGGGTAACAGTGGTCTTGAATTTCCTCCATTTGTACACAATCTGTCTGACTGTGGATTTGTGGAATCAAAACTCTTTAGAGATGTTTTTGTAACCTTTTCTAGTCTGATGAGCAACAGCAACTCTTTTTCTGAGGTCCTCAGAGAGCTCCTTTGTTCATGCAATGATACACTTACAAATGATCAGACTTTGATAGATCCCTGTTCTTTAAATAAAACAGGGCATGCACTGACACCTGATAGTAATTTCACTGAAATTAAAACAACATTGAAAACAACTCTGAAAAACAGATGGACTCTAATTTCAACTTCAAATTAACTGCCAATCCTAGAGATTCACATACTTTTGCCACTCACAGATATGTAACACTGGATAATTTTTCTCAATAAATAAATGACAAAGAAAATATTTTTTGTCTCATTTGTTTTAAACAAACATTGATTATGTTTTGAGTCATATTTATGCAGAAATATAGAAAATTCTAAAGGGTTCACAAACTTTCAAGCGGCACTGAAATAGATGTCACAACAAGAAGTCCTAACTCACAATCACCGTTCCAGTTCATTCCAGTTTTCCAGTTTTCAATGGGGTTGAGGTCAGGGCTCATCTATCCATGTTTTTATGAACTTTGCTTTGTGCAATGAGTGCCTTCCCCAAACTGTTCTCACAAAGCTGGAAGCAGAGCATTGTCCAAAATCTCTTGGTATGCTGAAGCATTAAGATTTCCTTCACTGGAGCTTAAACCAACCCCTAAAACATCCTCATGCTATTATTTATCCTCCACCAAACTTTATAGTTGGGACAATGCAGTCAGGCGGGTAACATTCTCTTCAGCCAAACCTAGACTTGTCCATCAGACTGCCAAATAGAGAAGCGTGATTCGTCACTCCACAAAACACATTTCACTGCTTCAGTGTCCAGTGGTGGCATGCTTTACACCACTCCATCTGACACTTGTCATTGTACTTGGTGAGGCTTGCACGAAGCTCCTGTTGCACAGTTTTTGAGCTGATATTAATGCAAGGGGAAGTTTGGAATTCTTCAGCTATGGAATCAGCTGAGCGATGGCGACTTTTACACACCATGTGTCTCAGCACTCTGTGGCCCCTTTGTGACTTTAGGTGGTCTTCCACTTTGTGGCTGAGTGCCTGCAGTTCCCAATCGCTTCCACTTTCCAATACAGTTGACCCATGGAATATCTAGCAGGGATGAGCTTTTGTAAATGCAGACTGCATGGCTAAGTTCTTGACTTTAGACCTGAGGCAATGGGTCTGACTAAAACACCTGAAGGTGTGTCCCAATACTTTTTATGTAAATATATATAAATATAAATTTGAAACCATTTTATGCAATTACTGGTGTTTATATAGTGAGTTTGCAATTGTTAAATAATCAAATAAGTCTTGGGTTTTCTATATATTTCTACTATATTTACTAAAATTTACAAAATATTATGGTCTTGCTTGAAGGCTGTTAAGTGCTCTTTTGAGGAAGACACCATGTTACATCGTCATCTAGCTTCATGTATGGGACATATTTTTACACATTTGTGAGTCATGGCTGCAGAATGAAAGTCTCAAAAGTATCCATACACACAACAGTGCATATTAATGGACATTTGTAAGGAATGATACCATTCATGGTTTTCTACCTGAAATTTGTTATTTTTTTGAGTGCAACGTGTTTTTGGATTGCTGTGCCCATGTGGATCTCTTGCACGCCTTTGTGTATTGCCATACATGTGTGGATCTTCTGTGTGCATTTGTGGGTGGTATTGAGACTGTTTTCACTCTATAATTAGAGTCTATAGGACACCTGTGAGAACGTGACAGGAAAAGTGACTTTACACATCCACAAAAAAATATTAAAAAATCACCTTGTCATTCAAAAAAAAAAGTTAATTCTGAGAAAAGCTCATGCTTCCATATTAAATTGTGTGCTTGTCCAAGTCCATCTTCAATGAAAAGGTTTCACAAGTGTGTGTTTTTCAAGGTCCACTGAAACACTGCAGTAGATTAACTATGTGTTTGACCTTTATACATAAGCTATGATTCGTCTACTCAGCCTCCGTCTCCCAAGATTAAGCATTTCAGTGCACAGTAAGGTCAAGCTTTCTATTGTGTATGTGCCAGATGCAAAGTGACAACACTGGGGACATGGCCTAAAGGGAGATCTATGTCTTCAGCAAATGATTGTAGATTCTCTTCTGCTGTCCCTTAGTGTTCCTTCAAGGGCCTGTCAGGCTGGTGGAAAATCTCCAGCACTGCTCTCACACCAAATTAAGTTGAAGCAAAGAGGGCCCCTCTAGAGTGACAAGAAGATGGAACTGCAACTACCTTAAAGGGCAGTAGTGAAGAAGTATGCTGACATGTGTCGTATGCCACTGAATGCTCAGAGAGTTATAGGCAGGGAGAGTGACACTCAATGAGTGAATGAACGAGTGTGTGTTTTGCTCTTGAAGACAACACTCCCTCATTGTCCAGGGTAGTCTGGCAGTGAAGTCTACTGGCTATTTGGAAGAAAACTCTTCTTACACATCATATGTCATCTCAAGGCATACCTCCTCAAGCAAACTTCTCAATATCATGCCCCCACCAGAATAAAGTACCAAAATTGTTCCACTCTTTATTTTGAGACCTTCCACACATTAAACCCTACAATGTACAATGAATGTAATAATAATAATAATAATAACACATGAAATTAAAAATTAATTAAGTTTGTACTGTACTGCTTCTATATTCAAATAATAATTAGCAAATGTTCTTATGAAAGTAGGCAAATATATTAAACTACAGTATGAAGTTTTTTTGTTTTTTTTTGCGAATTCAACTTTCAAACAAATGTAACTTAAGTACAGTATGCAGTGTAACTTACCTCTTTGACACGATGTATGGCAGCCCAGCAGACTGGCCAGTGTAGATGGTGTAATTAATTGCATTAGGATGAAGGCTTCAGTGAGCTTCAATTCTCTACCTGTTTTAATCCCATCATGCCTGTGATGAAAGTTTGCATCATATTCATAGCTTGCCATGAGGAACAGCTATCACAGTCAGTCAACTCCTCTAGGAGACACAAGAAAACAAATATTCTCCCAGTTAGCTTTAAGGCAGAATAAACACAAGCATGCATTAGTGCATACATTTTTATAAATAAAATAATAATAATAACAATAACCTGACACTGTTAGTGATATGAAGAATGTTCAACTTAGAGTTAACTAATGTTTTTGGTCTGGTTGTGCAAATATTACAAATCCACCAGTAATTTCTGATACAGAAAGGTTGACAGTGTGTGTACTACCTATTAGTCTCCATACAGTTTGTCAGAGATCTGAACGGTCTCCTTTTCTGCACATTTTATGCAAAACCTGCATTACAAATAAAACGTCCAGCACACAAGCTTAAGTTCGGTTCAGGTAAACCGTCATAATGGATGTGCAATGATTTAGCACTTGGCAGTTCTATTGTGACATCCACGCTCATGAAGGACTATCAATAACTTCTTACAGCATACTGCAATTATCACTATTGCAGGATATAAAGTCTTGTTAAAGTATTCTCCAGCGTCTCCTCGTTCCTCTATCGTGTATTGTGACAATCTTTGTGCTTGTACTGGCAAATTAGTAATAGTACCATAACAATCTTGTTTCACATACAGTATAAGTTTGCCCTCTTGAAAAAGCAGTTTAATAGAAAACCTAACATTTATTTTATTGCGCAGATAAAACAACTTTTAAATGTTTTTTACAGAAGCTGCAGTGTTTTAAAAGGCCAATGACAATGGTCTATATACAGACATACTTAAATTTCATCATTAAAGTGAAAAGCTGTGCAATAAATTTATAATTTGTATGACCTAAAAGAAAAAGGTTTTCAGTTTACTAAAAGGGCATAGAGTGTTTTAGGGGTAAGATAACATCAGGTGAACTATTTTTATTTATTTATTCGTTTATTTATTTACAAGAGGTGTCTTCCTTGCCACTATTCTGCAGAGTTTAGCTCCAATCAAACACACCTGCACCAGTTCATCTAGTTCATCAGGATTACTAAAAACTTGTGGCAAGTGTGTTGGGGACAATTTAAAGCTAAACTCTGCAGGACATAGGCCTTCCAGCAGCAGAATTGTACAATCACCTTATTGAAAAAATGGGGCTCAATCTACCCATAATCACACTTCTGGAAATCAGAGGTGGGTAGTAACAAATTACATTTACTTGAGTACATTTTTGGAAAATTTGAACTTTTAAGAGTAGATATAAAGTTGGGTACACTTTAACTTAAAAAAAAAAAAACTGTACTTTTACTTCGTTATGCTGGGTGACATTCCTCTCGTTACTTAATTTTCATGAGCAAGGACCACACCACAGCCAAATATGTAAATTAATAGTTTATTGCTCAGAATTTTTGGGATGAGTTAGAATAGGATGGAAAGGTAAAGGGGATAGGATGATGGTCAGGTTGATCTGGGCGTCTGGAATTGATGGCCTGGAGAGACTCAGGATGGGGGTATCATCTCGATTGTATATTTAGGCCAGATGATTTGGACCCCCTGATGCAACCTGAAAAGAATGAGGATAGCTGATTTGATTAAAGGGGAGGGAAGGGCGGGTTCGAGAGAAAGAGACAAACAGCGTGGTATGAGGCGACCCAATATATGAAGTATTTGGAAAGTGAGGTGATTGGTAGAGGCGTGACCTAGCTCCCGAATCGCAGTTAACTCCCTTTCACGAGCAAGGGCCACATCACAACCAAATATGTAAATGAATAGTTTATTGTTCAGAATGTTAGGGATGAGTTGGAAGAGGATGAAAAGGTAAAAAGGATAGGATGATGGTCAGGTTGATATGGGCGTCTGGAATTGGTGGCCCGGAGAGAATCAGGATGGGGGTATCATCTCGTTTGTATATTTAGGCCAGACGATTAGGACCCCCTAAGTTGGGAAGAGCTGAGGTAAACTTGGGCTTGACAGAGAACTTGATATTGTTGCGGATGTAGGCGTGGTATTCTCGAGATGACCAGCGGCCAAGGCTTCTAATAGTCTCATTGGAGATTCCACATCTGGTTGCTGATGTTGCTGAATCTTGTGGCCAGTTTCCGGTTTCTTTAATGAAGAGCAGATCTTTAGGAAGTGCTTGGCCTGCGTGTCAAGAGTGGACATATTCAGAAATAGGTTTGAAAGAACTCAGAAGGAGTATGGACAGAAGATGTAAACAGGAAATGATGTTCCTAACTGGTCAGTTTGCTTCTTCAAAGGGTGAAGATGAGAGTATCTAAGGAGTGGATAGTAATCTCCAAAATACAGGAGTGGATGGAAGGATTGAATGTAGAGGAGTCAGAGCGAGTTCTGAGCATCGTAGGAAGCCGAAGAATGCTAGCGAGAACATTAAGTCTGAAGTTTGATCAGTGTCAGGATTTGGATAGCATGATTGTATGAGATTATGCAGAGGCTAAGTAGGTTAGTGGAAGGCGTTTGGTGATTTGGCATAGGTTCTTGTTTCGTTAGCCTTTAACAAGCATGGATGTATGAGAATGAGAGATAGCAGGGCAATTGTTGCCAGTGGTTAGTTTATAGAAGTTGATTCCTTGGCTTGGAAAGAGCACGTTAGGATCTTTTAAGAAGGAATGAGCGTAAGAAATTAAGTTGCAAGGGCAGCATGTTGGTTGATAGAAGGGAAACTGATAGAAGGAATGGTGAGCTTGGATCGGTTCCAGCTGCTGAGGTACGCTGAAGCACACTCGGGGCAATGCGATTAAGTATGGGTTTTGAGAAGCGTTTGTAAGATTTTTTTGGTCAGCAGTGGGCTGCAGTAGAATGAATGTTGATTCTGGGCTAAGGCTCTGGATTTCTGAAAAGAGAAACAAGATGATGAGTTGGCTATGAGAATGAGGTATCTGGTATATGAGCTTATCGGAGGAGGAATTGCAGTCGGACGGATTTTAAGTGAACCTGCACATGATTGCATAATAACAGCAGCACACTACTTCCCTTGTTTATAATTTTAACTACCACTGCATTGTCCTAATAGATGGGTATTGATTTTCTGGACCATTCGTGCCCGCATAGGATGGCTGCCATGATAATGGGGTATATTTAATAAATCTGGTGGAGAAAGCGCTTGACTGTGGACTGAGGAAACTGAACTCCGGAGGTCGTTCGGAGGAAAACCAGCACCCAACGTAATGGCAGTCGAAGTCTATTGACGGTGCTGCATCAGTATATAGTTGGAAGTCATCGAGATGAGAGATGTAGTTGTTATAGAGATAGAAGAAGCTGTTCTGGGATAGGAGGAATTGTTGCCAGAGGCACATTTCCATTTGCATGCATCATCTAATATGACTCTGTTGTGGAGAGATGGGATGGCTGCTGCTTTAGACAGAAGGTTGGACAAGAAGATTTTCCCTTGAGGAATTATCCAGATGCCATTGCTGAGGTGGCCTAGAAGTGCAAGTAGCTGACGCTTGTACGTCTATCTGTTAATAGAAGTTGGAAAGAAGCAGTGAGATTCGGTGGATTTTGTAGAGGGTGGAGATGCTTGAAATGAATGAGACTGAAATGAGTCAAGGGTGACGCCTAAAACTCGATGGTGGTATGAGGTCCTGAGGTTTTCTGCTTTGAAAATGGAACGCTGAGTTTGGTTAAAACCTTGATTAGTGTTGATTAGTGAGGTGTTCCATTAGGAAGTCATCCATAAGGTGAAGGACGTAAGGGAGTGTGTGGTTGTTGGTGAAATCCGGAATAGTGCTTTGGAGAGAAAGTAGAAATTCCTAAGTCTGATTCTGCAGCTGAAAGTGAGGCGTACAGTGAAGTAATCAGGACATTTCCAGAAGACTCTGAAGTAGAGACCTGCACTCCCGCGGGACTCAACGCAACAGGGTGTGGCGCGGAACAACTCTTGATGGGCGAGTGTGGCTGCGGGCAGGTAGAGATTGTGTGTGTGCGGGATACGGAGCATAAAATTATTTGTGGGACTCCCGCAAAATAAAAATATTAAACATAAAATGTCTAAAAATATTACTTGTTATTTATCTGTTGCACAAAAGCAAAAAGAACTACTAACATTAACATTAAAAGAATCCACTCACAGCAGTGCTGAAATTGCGTGCTCACGAATCCTCCCATTTTAACACACGAAGTGTAGACATTGTGAAAGATTCGTTGTACATATATTCAGTGTGTTACAAGAGCTTTATGAGATTGAGATGAACTGAGATGTCAGCTTTTAGTGACAATCAAGGGAACGCGCTGTTTGCTGGCATTCTGCCATGCCAAACCATGCACGCAGCAGCCGATGCCTGCTTTTCTGTTAAAAATAAGTGGTTTGTGAATGTTGATGCTTAGCCTAAATTACAAATATTTTATTGGGAGTGTTAAAGCTGGGATGTTATGGAGCTTAGAAGAGGTTACAGAACCATTTCATGTAAATTTCTTCGATGTACTGAAAAAAACTATATAGATTACTTTTATGCGGGCGGCAGCGGGACAAAACATGAATGTCGCGGGTGGGAGCGGGACTGAAAAATCCGTCCTGCGCAGGTCTCTACTCCGAAGGATCACTAGAAATCTGGTTGGATAGGCAAGACTTGAAGTCGTTGGTGATATCAGCTTTGGCGAGCCGAGCTCCATGGCCATATAACCATATAACGCTCCATATAACTCCATATAACGCTGCAACTTCAGGACTCTCGGGTCCTCCATTCGGGTGAGCATTTTTCGGAGTATAATGCTTCGTATGTGCTCCCTGATGTCCTGGCTGGGTGTTTGCTTCAAGAAGCTGCCCTGGTCAGGACGCGCTACTCATGTCTTGCCCCGTGAGGTCTCCTGAGATTTGAGTCATCCTCTCAACCATCATGCATGTTCTCTGATAGGACTCTCACTGAGGCGTTGAGGGCCCTAATACTCTTTTTCCACTCTGCAGTTGGATAGACGGTCAGGTCTGCGGGACCTCCCTGTCACACTGCCCTTTTGATCGAACCGGTGAATCGCCCCTTTTTACAGGGACGCTCAGACTCACGAGGAGCGTGAGCGTCTGAGCGTCCCAATTGCCATTTTCATGGCAAACAATTAAAAAATACAAGTATAGCAAATACATTGAAAACCATTTGTTTTACATTTTTTCATATTAACATATGATAAAATTCTAAAACTTTTCTAAGTAGCTATTGAGAATAATTAGAAACATGAGAACCATATTGCTGTAAATGGCTGAAGGAAGGGTGGAAGAATGGATGATGGGATGAAAAGATGTTTGTGAGTGGGGTTTCAGTGCTAGATGGTGGGATGAGAGGGTATGAATAGAGGAAGGGGGACAGAGAGAGGGAGGGAGGGAGGGATAAAGGAGATAAAAAGTAGCTATTGAAAATTATTAGAGACACACGAGCCGTATTGCTGTAAAAGACTGAAGGAAGGGTGGAAGAATGAATGTTGGGATGAAAAGATGTTTGTGAGTGGGGTTTGTTGCTAGATGACAGGATGAGAGGGTATTGATGGAGGGAGGGAGGGATAGACCCACTGACGGAGAGGGCGGAGCATGGGAACAGCTCAGAGTCCTCCCGAGACGAGCCTGGGAGTGAAACACTCGCGGGCCCAGGAATGTGCATGATCAAACACGAGTGCTCGGAAAAACAACTGCGATCGGGACGATGAAAGGTGCTCCTTGAGCAATACCAGTGGCATTGAATCGAAAAGAACGCCGTCCGGACCAGGCGAGTCCATCTGTCGTTCGAGAGAAAGAGACAAAGTGAGGTATGAGGCGGCCCGATATATGAAGGATTTGGGAATGAGGTGATTGGTAGAGGCGTGGCCTCGCTCCCGAACCTCAGTTCTAGTTAACTCCCTTTAATGCAATACATGTTAAGAAATGCATATAGTTTACTGCAAGAGAGCGGTCTCTTTTTTTCTGGGGCATGAGCGATGGCCTATTCATGAATGAAACACTCTTTTGAGTCGATTCTGTTCAAGGCCTTGAACAAAAAAGTTAGCAAAATGGTCTAAATTGGTTCGCGAATCAAATTGAATGTTTTGTTCAGTTCCCTTCACTGAATCATCTGAAGCTCTTTAAGATAAATTTCGCCACCGCCAAGGAGTGGCTTCCAGACACTCCTATCTCAGTATAATCCAGGAGGGCAGTGGTTCGGAGGCGGAACAGGGGGAGGGATGGAGGGCCAGGTCCACGTGGAAGTGGAGAGACCGGGGACAGAAGCAGAGCTGGCAGAGCAGGGCACCCAGCTGTAACCAGCGAAGCAGGAAGCCAGGGCAGAGCAGAGAACCAGGGTAATGTCGGCGAAGCAGGAAGCCAGGGCGGAGCTGAGAACCAGAATGATACCGGCAAGGCAGGAAGCCCGGGTGGAGCAGAGAACCAGGGTGGAACCGATAGTACAGGTGGAGCAGATGACCACCGCAACAGAGCAGATGGGTCCGGAGATTCCCACGGCGGAGCAGAAGACCACCAGAGCCAGACACCAAACCACCACGGTGAAGCAGACGGAGCAGAAGACCACCAGGGCCAGACAGCAAACCACTATGGCAGAGCAGACGGAGTAGAAGACCACCACGGCGGAGCAGATGGAGCAGAGACTCCTGGTAGAGATTGGAACCTAGGGAGACTGAGACACAAGAAACAGACAGAGCATATATGGTCTCAGGGAATGAGGCAGGGAACACAAAAGGCTCAAGGTTTTCCCTGGTGACAATTCATGGTGACAATTATTTCTAGCTGAAAATTCATCATTGGAGTCTTTGGCAAATACTGGTTGCGTTGACAGTTCACAACTAGACTTATTGACGCTCCTTGAGCAATACCAGTGGCATTGAATCGAAAAGAACGCCGTCCGGACCAGGCGAGTCCATCTGTCGTTCGAGAGAAAGAGACAAAGTGAGGTATGAGGCGGCCCGATATATGAAGGATTTGGGAATGAGGTGATTGGTAGAGGCGTGGCCTCGCTCCCGAACCTCAGAACTCCCTTACTCCCTTTAATGCAATACATGTTAAGAAATGCATATAGTTTACTGCAAGAGAGCGGTCTCTTTTTTTCTAGCGATGGCCCGATGGCCTATTCATGAATGAAACACTCTTTTGAGTCGATTCTGTTCAAGGCCTTGAACAAAAAAGTTAGCAAAATGGTCTAAATTGGTTCGCGAATCAAATTGAATGTTTTGTTCAGTTCCCTTCACTGAATCATCTGAAGCTCTTTAAGATAAATTTCGCCACCGCCAAGGAGTGGCTTCCAGACACTCCTATCTCAGTATAATCCAGGAGGGCAGTGGTTCGGAGGCGGAACAGGGGGAGGGATGGAGGGCCAGGTCCACGTGGAAGTGGAGAGACCGGGGACAGAAGCAGAGCTGGCAGAGCAGGGCACCCAGCTGTAACCAGCGAAGCAGGAAGCCAGGGCAGAGCAGAGAACCAGGGTAATGTCGGCGAAGCAGGAAGCCAGGGCGGAGCTGAGAACCAGAATGATACCGGCAAGGCAGGAAGCCCGGGTGGAGCAGAGAACCAGGGTGGAACCGATAGTACAGGTGGAGCAGATGACCACCGCAACAGAGCAGATGGGTCCGGAGATTCCCACGGCGGAGCAGAAGACCACCAGAGCCAGACACCAAACCACCACGGTGAAGCAGACGGAGCAGAAGACCACCAGGGCCAGACAGCAAACCACTATGGCAGAGCAGACGGAGTAGAAGACCACCACGGCGGAGCAGATGGAGCAGAGACTCCTGGTAGAGATTGGAACCTAGGGAGACTGAGACACAAGAAACAGACAGAGCATATATGGTCTCAGGGAATGAGGCAGGGAACACAAAAGGCTCAAGGTTTTCCCTGGTGACAATTCATGGTGACAATTATTTCTAGCTGAAAATTCATCATTGGAGTCTTTGGCAAATACTGGTTGCGTTGACAGTTCACAACTAGACTTATTGACTGAAACTGGATTGGCAGAGAGTTCAGAGACTGGAACTAGACAGGCAGACAATTCACACTCAAGTCCCTTAATGGTAGTTAGACAAAGAGATGGTTCAAACTGTATGTATTGACTGAAACTAGACTGGTTGACATGTCATACTCAGGCTCATTAATCAACATAGAACAGATAGGTGATTCAAAATCAGACTCAATGACGGATGCTGGACTGACACATGGTTCGCAATCAGACTTAACGCTAGCAGAAACCAGATAGTTAGACATCTCAGTGAGTGAAACTAGACCGGCAGACAATTCACAGTCAGACTCATTAATGGGAACTGGTCCGACAGATTATTCAACAGACTCATTGACCAGAACAGGACTGACAGACAATTCAGACACATTACTTAAAATTGGACAGACAGATGGCTCAAACTCAGACATATTCAGGGAAACAGAACGTGCAGATAGTTCATAGTTCGGCTCCCTGACTGAAACTGACAATACAGATGGGTCATAATCAGGCACATTGGGAGATACTAGAAAAGTATACAGTTCCGTTGTGAAATCATTAATTGAAACTAGTAAGACTGACAGCTCTAACTCAGCATTATTAACTGGTTCTTGACAGACAGGGAAATCAAACATATGCTGGAACACTGAACAAGTTGACAGTTCACAATTAGTCTCATGGATAGGCCAGACAGTTAGTCTCATGGATAGGCCAGACAGATTGTTCACACGTGGAAGTGGAGAGACCGGGGACTGAAGCAGAGCTGGCAGAGCAGGGCACCCAGCTGTAACCAGC
This sequence comes from Sinocyclocheilus grahami, assembly GCF_001515645.1. Classification (NCBI taxonomy): domain Eukaryota; kingdom Metazoa; phylum Chordata; class Actinopteri; order Cypriniformes; family Cyprinidae; genus Sinocyclocheilus; species Sinocyclocheilus grahami. Next base: position 433,329 of record NW_015506121.1, on the reverse strand, counting down.
GAAGCAGGAAGCCTCATGGATAGACCAGACAAATACACCATAAAGCGATCCCTATTGTGAGAAGCGCTAAGACAGGGGAAATAGTTCAGGAACTGGAGGGCTTGAGAGCGCTGGTTTAGGGATACCAGCAGCACATGCCGACACCAGCGGTGTGTCCTCCATGCTGGATGCCAGTCTGGGATACTGAAGAACAGTTCGTGAGGATCTGAGTGCAACAGACAGGAAGTGACAGGACTCTGAGTGAACAGATGTGATGTGACGTGACTCTGGATGATCAGCTGTGATGTGACGTGACTCTGGATGATCAGCTGTGATGTGACGTGACTCTGGATGATCAGCTGTGATGTGACGTGACTCTGGATGATCAGCTGTGATGTGACGTGACTCTGGATGATCAGCTGTGATGTGACGTGACTCTGGATGATCAGCTGTGATGTGACGTGACTCTGGATGATCAGCTGTGATGTGACGAGACTCTGGAAGTTCAGCTGAGAC
>NW_015506121.1:429999-431153 GCF_001515645.1 Sinocyclocheilus grahami | reverse complement strand
TCAGACTGGGCCGAAGGTTTACGTTCCAACAAGACAATGACCCTAAGCACACAGCTAAAATAATGAAGGAGTGGCTTCACAACAACTCTGTGACTGTTCTTGAATTGCCCAGCCAGAGCCCTGACTTAAACTCAATTGAGCATCTCTGGAGAGACCTAAAAATGGCTGTCCACCAACGTTTACTATCCAACCTGACAGAACTGGAGAGGCTCTGCAAGGAGGAATGGCAGAGGATTCCCAAATCCAGGTGTGAAAAACTTGTTGCCTCTTTCCCAAAAAGACTCATGGCTGTATTAGTTCAAAAGGGTGCTTCTACTAAATACTGAGCAAAGGGTCTGAATACTTAGGACCATGTGATATTTCAGTTTTTCTTTTTTAATAAATCTGCAAAAATGTCAACAATTCTGTGTTTTTCTGTCAATATGGGGTGCTGTGTGTACATTAATGAGGAAAAAATTTACTTAAATGATTTTAGCAAATGGCTGCAATATAACAAAGAGTGAAAAATTGAAGGGGGTCTGAATACTTTCCGTACCCACTGTATGTGGATATGATCTAATGTATCAGTGTTTGTAGAGTTTTCTGTGGATACTTTTTTTTTTTACTCTTCAAGTTCAATTCAATTCAATTCAAGTTTATTTGTATAGCGCTTTTCACGATACAAATTATTGCAAAGCAACTTTACAGCAAATTAAGTTTCTACAATATTTAGTGGTAGCTTATCAGTGGTCAGTCAATGTATATATGGCAGAAATGTACGGAAAAATCAAAGACGTAATCAAACAGACGATGGGATGTCAATCCCATGGCAAAAACAGAGAAACAAATAGAGACATAATTAGCGTAGCTGTTGTTCCAAGCAAGCAAAAAAAAAAAATTTTAAATTTTAACCCAAACTAAAGAATAATAATGTGCATTTGATCAGATATAACTGCAGTACAAGATTATGATATGCATTCTTTGAATGCTTGGCCAAAGAGATTTAAACAGAGAGAGTGTGTCTGAAACCTGAACGTTATCAGGAAGGCTATTCCAGAGTTTGGGAGCCAAATGTGAAAAAGCTCTACCTCCTTTAGTGGACTTTGCTTTCCTAGGTACTACCAAGAGTTTAGAGTTTTGCGACCTTAGGGAGCGTGATGGATTGTAGCGTGGTA
>NW_015506121.1:429239-429989 GCF_001515645.1 Sinocyclocheilus grahami | reverse complement strand
AAAAAAAATCAAGCATTTTCTGTCAGGCAGTATAACTGTTGCTCTGTTCACTTTGATCTCTTTGTTTGTCTTTTGGTTTGAAAGTCACCTGCTGTCAAAATGTTTGGAACCATAGACAGAAATAACAAACGGGATAGGAAAAGAACATTCATGCTGGTTAAGCCATCTAGTTTTCTGTTAGAAAATAAAGGAGAGCACTTTGTAAAGAGGAAAAGTATTGACCAAGTGCAGGGCCTTATAAACTTTATAGAGAATTTCGGAATGTAGACAGGTACAAACAACAGATGATTGCCCAAACGCTCTCCTTTGCCAGGAGAAGATAAGAGGTCGGTCTAGATGTGAAAATGAAACTGAAAAGCATCGATTGTTTCCCTGATTGCTTTTTGTTTTGTGGTTTGGCCCTGTTTTGATACAGTGGCATTAGAGAAGGCCACATCTGCTGCTGTTTGCAAATGTGCAAGCGTGGTTCAAGGACAGGCCAGAGGACAAGAGAGTTTAAATGTAATTATGTGGAAATTGTATTAGTTTAATAATCGACCTTGGAGCACCTTCTTCTGTTGTGCACAATGTCACTTTCCCAGTCCCAGGAAACTAATTCACTCAGCAAATAAAAGATGAGCCGTCTCAGCTGTGTCATACCATTAATAGATTATGGAAGTAATCATGTCCATATTGGTATGTATTGCTTGTGACCGAAATGTCATCTTTGTCAGACTCTGTTCCATGTTTTGTGTGTGTCTTGCTCCCCAT
>NW_015506121.1:427300-427560 GCF_001515645.1 Sinocyclocheilus grahami | reverse complement strand
GTTGCTGAATCTTGTGGCCAGTTTCCGGTTTCTTTAATGAAGAGCGGATCTTTAGGAAGTGCTTGGCCTGCGTGTCAAGAGCGGACATATTCAGAAATAGGTTTGAAAGAACTCAGAAGGAGTATGGACAGAAGATGTAAACAGGAAATGATGTTCCTAACTGGTCAGTTTGCTTCTTCAAAGGGTGAAGATGAGAGTATCTAAGGAGTGGATAATAATCTCCAAAATACAGGAGTGGATGGAAGGATTGAATGTAGAGG
>NW_015506121.1:423625-424978 GCF_001515645.1 Sinocyclocheilus grahami | reverse complement strand
CCTGAGATTTGAGTCATCCTCTCAACCATCATGCATGTTCTCTGATAGGACTCTCACTGAGGCGTTGAGGGCCCTAATACTCTTTTTCCACTCTGCAGTTGGATAGACGGTCAGGTCTGCGGGACCTCCCTGTCACACTGCCCTTTTGATCGAACCGGTGAATCGCCCCTTTTTACAGGGACGCTCAGACTCACGAGGAGCGTGAGCGTCTGAGCGTCCCAATTGCCATTTTCATGGCAAACAATTAAAAAATACAAGTATAGCAAATACATTGAAAACCATTTGTTTTACATTTTTTCATATTAACATATGATAAAATTCTAAAACTTTTCTAAGTAGCTATTGAGAATAATTAGAAACATGAGAACCATATTGCTGTAAATGGCTGAAGGAAGGGTGGAAGAATGGATGATGGGATGAAAAGATGTTTGTGAGTGGGGTTTCAGTGCTAGATGGTGGGATGAGAGGGTATGAATAGAGGAAGGGGGACAGAGAGAGGGAGGGAGGGAGGGATAAAGGAGATAAAAAGTAGCTATTGAAAATTATTAGAGACACACGAGCCGTATTGCTGTAAAAGACTGAAGGAAGGGTGGAAGAATGAATGTTGGGATGAAAAGATGTTTGTGAGTGGGGTTTGTTGCTAGATGACAGGATGAGAGGGTATTGATGGAGGGAGGGAGGGATAGACCCACTGACGGAGAGGGCGGAGCATGGGAACAGCTCAGAGTCCTCCCGAGACGAGCCTGGGAGTGAAACACTCGCGGGCCCAGGAATGTGCATGATCAAACACGAGTGCTCGGAAAAACAACTGCGATCGGGACGATGAAAGGTGCTCCTTGAGCAATACCAGTGGCATTGAATCGAAAAGAACGCCGTCCGGACCAGGCGAGTCCATCTGTCGTTCGAGAGAAAGAGACAAAGTGAGGTATGAGGCGGCCCGATATATGAAGGATTTGGGAATGAGGTGATTGGTAGAGGCGTGGCCTCGCTCCCGAACCTCAGTTCTAGTTAACTCCCTTTAATGCAATACATGTTAAGAAATGCATATAGTTTACTGCAAGAGAGCGGTCTCTTTTTTTCTGGGGCATGAGCGATGGCCTATTCATGAATGAAACACTCTTTTGAGTCGATTCTGTTCAAGGCCTTGAACAAAAAAGTTAGCAAAATGGTCTAAATTGGTTCGCGAATCAAATTGAATGTTTTGTTCAGTTCCCTTCACTGAATCATCTGAAGCTCTTTAAGATAAATTTCGCCACCGCCAAGGAGTGGCTTCCAGACACTCCTATCTCAGTATAATCCAGGAGGGCAGTGGTTCGGAGGCGGAACAGGGGGAGGGATGGAGGGCCAGGTCCA
>NW_015506121.1:422029-423032 GCF_001515645.1 Sinocyclocheilus grahami | reverse complement strand
GTGACAATTCATGGTGACAATTATTTCTAGCTGAAAATTCATCATTGGAGTCTTTGGCAAATACTGGTTGCGTTGACAGTTCACAACTAGACTTATTGACTGAAACTGGATTGGCAGAGAGTTCAGAGACTGGAACTAGACAGGCAGACAATTCACACTCAAGTCCCTTAATGGTAGTTAGACAAAGAGATGGTTCAAACTGTATGTATTGACTGAAACTAGACTGGTTGACATGTCATACTCAGGCTCATTAATCAACATAGAACAGATAGGTGATTCAAAATCAGACTCAATGACGGATGCTGGACTGACACATGGTTCGCAATCAGACTTAACGCTAGCAGAAACCAGATAGTTAGACATCTCAGTGAGTGAAACTAGACCGGCAGACAATTCACAGTCAGACTCATTAATGGGAACTGGTCCGACAGATTATTCAACAGACTCATTGACCAGAACAGGACTGACAGACAATTCAGACACATTACTTAAAATTGGACAGACAGATGGCTCAAACTCAGACATATTCAGGGAAACAGAACGTGCAGATAGTTCATAGTTCGGCTCCCTGACTGAAACTGACAATACAGATGGGTCATAATCAGGCACATTGGGAGATACTAGAAAAGTATACAGTTCCGTTGTGAAATCATTAATTGAAACTAGTAAGACTGACAGCTCTAACTCAGCATTATTAACTGGTTCTTGACAGACAGGGAAATCAAACATATGCTGGAACACTGAACAAGTTGACAGTTCACAATTAGTCTCATGGATAGGCCAGACAGTTAGTCTCATGGATAGGCCAGACAGATTGTTCACACGTGGAAGTGGAGAGACCGGGGACTGAAGCAGAGCTGGCAGAGCAGGGCACCCAGCTGTAACCAGCGAAGCAGGAAGCCTCATGGATAGACCAGACAAATACACCATAAAGCGATCCCTATTGTGAGAAGCGCTAAGACAGGGGAAATAGTTCAGGAACTGGAGGGCTTGAGAGCGCTGG
>NW_015506121.1:419911-421852 GCF_001515645.1 Sinocyclocheilus grahami | reverse complement strand
GAAGCAGACGGAGCAGAAGACCACCAGGGCCAGACAGCAAACCACCAAGGCAGAGCAGACGGAGTAGAAGACCACCACGGCGGAGCAGATGGAGCAGAGACTCCTGGTAGAGATTGGAACCTAGGGAGACTGAGACACAAGAAACAGACAGAGCATATATGGTCTCAGGGAATGAGGCAGGGAACACAAAAGGCTCAAGGTTTTCCCTAACGGGTTCTGCTGTCGCCGCCATTATAGGCACGGACGTGATGTCGTGTTCCTCCTCTGCGACACCCACGGTGAATGAGGAACCGACAGACAACAGAGCATAGTCCAGAAACTGACTGAGTGACGAACACGGACCCTCGCGTCTGAGCTTAGACTGTAGTGGTTGATTAATGCCATCACAGAAAATGTTTATCAAAACACAGTCCGGTAATTCAGAGTAGTGAGGGATGGCTAAAAACTCTCGAACATGGTTCTCCAGTGATCATGGACCTTGTTTAAAAGGGCAAATAATTTTTTAGTTGTGTCCATACCTGGCCAATGTCCGTTTGAAAAGCTGCTGGATCCTTGTTTGGCCGAGTATTCTTTAACGGAGCCGATGAGACTCAAGACGTGCGGGTCCATATGCAAGCTTTTTATTAAAAGATGTGGTCACAAACACAGGCAGGGTCTAAACACCAGCGAACAGGTACGGCATGGCAAAACACAAGAGCAGTCTAGTAAACAGGCGTGGGTCGGTTGATGGTGAACAAAATCCAACAGGGCAAGGCAAAGAGAGATAATCCAGGTACACAGCAATAATCCAGGCAGGGGCAAACAGAGTCCGAACGGCAAGACGAAAGGGGTAATCCGAAATACACAGGCGAGAATCAGAACACGGGAAAAACAGGCAAGGCAAGACTATGCCTAAACTGGGAAAGATAGAGCAGGCTCCATAAAGTAGCTATCAACTAAAGAATGATAAACGCTAAACAATACTCAGTGCCGAATGGTGGTGTGAGACCGATTTATATGGTGTGTGTTATTGGTTTCAGGTGAGCTTGTGATTAGTGCAATGGAGCATGGGAAATGTAGTCCAGGGTGATGTGTAACAGTCTGTGTGGTGTGAGAATAACTATAATGGGAGGGCAACCTCTGGTGGCAAGAAGACGGAAGTTCATGGACAGAATTTGAAAGTTCATGGACAGAATTTGTGACAAATGCAGTCAGTTGAAAACCAAATCTGCAGATTCCCTTTTGCACGCCATTTACAGTGTTGAGCGTTATAACCAATCACACACGTTTCTGTTGTGCTTATGAATGCAATACCCAGTCTGAGGCATTTTGATTCGAGTTGTTCAGTGTGTGCGCTCGCTGACTGAATTCTCAGTTTGCATTGGTGAATTCTCCTATCAGCATAAACGTGCAGAAAATATGTAAGTAAGAGATTGATTTTGCATTGTAGACAGCTTCAGTAATTATAACGGGAGTTTTTGCAAAAGTTTTAATTAAAAGACTTAATTAATTTTAATTAGACTTAAAATACATATTACTTTTTGTAGCGTGTTTCTGTATTTGATTATGTTGTTAGTATTTGCAGCATGTGTTGTGAAAATGATGAAGACGTTTTCTTATTTTGTAAAAAAGGTAAAAAAAAATAGTAAAAAATGGCTCTGGAAATCAGGGCCAAACAGTTTCCCTTGAAAGAAAAGTTAATTTCTGACATACAGTGGGTACGGAAAGTATTCAGACCCCCTTAAATTTTTCACTCTTTGTTATAAAATGATTTTAGCAAATGGCTGCAATATAACAAAGAGTGAAAAATTGAAGGGGGTCTGAATACTTTCCGTACCCACTGTATGTGGATATGATCTAATGTATCAGTGTTTGTAGAGTTTTCTGTGGATACTTTTTTTTTTTACTCTTCAAGTTCAATTCAATTCAATTCAAGTTTATTTGTATAGCGCTTTTCACGAT
>NW_015506121.1:402022-419112 GCF_001515645.1 Sinocyclocheilus grahami | reverse complement strand
TGACAGTGTAAGATTAAGCAGAAGTATTTCGAATGAGTTAAACCTGTATCCTGTTTTCTGAGTAACATTGAGAATATCACTATATATTGTTGCAACACCGCCGCCACAACCAGTCTGACGGGGCTCATGCTTATAACAGTAGCATGGTGGAATAGACTCATTTAGACCAATATAATCAATTGGTTTTAGCCAGGTTTCAGTCAAGCAGAGTACATCAAAACAATTATCTGTGATCATTTCATTTACAATAGCTGCTTTGAGTGCCAGTGATCTAATGTTTAGGAGCCCAAACTTAAAAAAAAATTTTTTTGTTCATTTATTTTAAATTTTTCTGGCTTAATCACGATCAGATTTTTTCTAAATCCTGCATTAAATTTATATTTTGACCTCACTATTCGGGGAACAGACACAGTCTTTATAGATTGTACAGCGCAAGTACTTCTATTATTTAAGCGGGTAGAACAAAAGTCATCAGTTATTTGAAATTTGACTTACTAGTCATGTGGTGCGCAGCATCCTGGAGATGTTGTCTGAAAGGAGTTCCGCTCCGACTCTGCTGGGGTGCAAACCATCAGCGCGAAAAAGCCTAGGAGGCTCCCAGAAAAGATTCCAATTATTAACAAAGAGCAGTTTTTGTTCTTTACACCATGACAATAACCATTGATTTAAAGCAAAAAGTCTACTGAACCTTTCGTGTCCTCGTCGATACGTGGGAAGCGGTCCTGACACAATGATCGTCGTCGCGGGCTATGTGCGGCGCACCGTCTCGATCAGGCTCCTGAAGTCCCTCTTCAGTGTCTCCGTCTGCCGCAGCTTGGTGTCGTTAACCCCCGCGTGAAGCACGACCGCTCCGGTGCTCTCGTCGCCCTTCAGGATCGCGGGTATCTGCGCAGAAACATCGAGAACACGAGCACCAGGGAAACAGTGAGTGTGCACTTTACCTTCAGCTAACGTAGCACGGACATGCCGGACGATGGAGTCTCCGATGAGGGGAGCGAAGCAGTTCCGGGTGGAGATCTCGAAGACCGGAGGCGGCGGAGGTGGAGAGGTCGTCGCCCCGGGGCCTGGCTCACGTCTTCCGTGGCGGGTAGAGAAAACACACGGAGTAGAGGTGGTGGGAGAGTTAGCCGCGGGCTGTATACTTACCTCGGACTTGTGAGCGTCAGCCTAGGATGATTCCAGTTACAATTTTACTTTTACATGAGTTTTAATTATTTCTATAATTGTACTTTTACTTGAGTACAGTTTTTTTTTATACTCTCCCCACCTCTGCTGAAAATGCCATTTTATTTAATTTTTTAATTTTTTGCAGAAGATATGACCAATAAACGTTCAGTCATACTTATTTTATAACCATTCGATTTAGACAATATTTCAAGTTGATTTTTGTGCAGTAACAGTAAAAATAGTGCAAGGTTCACAGGGTCTAAGTTGTTATTCAGTATGCCAGAATGACTGATGTCTTACAGTTTAGGCCATCAAAGCTCTTTCCATTTATAAAGCAGCAATTCACTGACTCCTCACTCTCATTCACATGTTTGTGTGGGTGTTACGTGAATTTGCACAGGCAGAGAGAATGAATTAAACTTCAACAAATGTTTCATATGAGCGCTTTATGAACATCTCGCCACTGAATCTTATTGTGGTGATGAGTTAGGAGATTAGACATAATCACCACCGTGCAGAGAGCGCTTTCAGATGTGTTGAAGTATCTGGGGGAAACTTTTGCAGCACACTGAATTCCTTAGTGCTTGCACGTGTTTCAAAGAGGGAGAGAAAAGAAAGAGAGCAGACTGTTATTATGGCTTAGAAATGAAAGCTGTTAAAAATGCCCTTTAGGACAAATCCACTTGAAAGCTGAATTCCTAATGTGCTTATGTCCAAGGTTACTGAGGGTTTCTTTAATTGATGCATCAAAATTTGTAGACGTTTGTAATGTCTGTTCCAGGTTGTTAGTTTGATGTTTGGGGGTGGTTCTAGCTGTCATCCCTTACGTGATGTTTATGGCTGCACTTTAATTGGTTGTGTCACGTGGTGATGTGGACAGCGGGAAAGTATTGCCAGTGGCTCCAAGTAGTGGCCTGGAAATGAAGGACCTTTCTAAGCCCTCTGGAAGAAAATATCACTTCTGTCACCCCTTATTTTGTTCAAATACATTTCATGTGCCGCCTAGGCTAGAAAGCAAAACAAAAAGAATAGACCCACATTGACCATCCTGAGAAGACAACTTTAAATCAAAATCCACACTGTTTACTTTCTTAATGCAAGTTCCAATTAGATAATTGGTTACATTCAATTTAAAAATGACATTGTTCAGCCTGGTCTCATTGTTTATATGTCGATATTAATGTGTAACATTTACAAGCACAAAACGTACATTTTTGTACGTTTTTATTGATGCTAAAACGTACAATTGAGACATATTTCAAATGTTTAAAACATACAAATAGCTACATATTTTTAGCTAAAAAACGTAAAATATTTTCATATCTTTTATATCATTTAAGATATTCGTATCAATACATTTGTATCATTTTATCAATAAGCGATTTAACGTTCGATTTTTAGACCCCTTAACCTACCCCCAAACCTAAACCTACCAATTTTATAGCGAATATGCATCATTTTATCAATAAGCGATTTAGATTTTTAAATCTAAACCTGAATGGTGATTACATGTTATGAGAGGATTATCAGTCAATTGCCTTTTATATCCTTTTATATTCACTATAAAATGGGTAGGCTAAGTTTTGGAGGCAGGTTAAGGTGTTGAAACAGGAGTCGGGGGAGTTTGAGGCTGAATGGTGATTACATGTTATGAGTGGATTATGAGTAAGTTGTCTAACTCTTCACTGCTGGAATCATTTTCTTTTCACATAAAAGTTGTGGATGCTCTTTATTGAGCTGCACAGCTGTTACATAGTGTAAATGATGTCAATCAGTTTCAGTTTCCTTCCAAAAAATAGATGCCAGTGTACCCGCACAGGCAGCCAAGTACAATCTGCTCAGCCTTTTGAGGCTCGGTGCAGTCATGGTAATCAATGTTTTGTTAGCAAAATAAACACAAATCAATCTTGTGGAAGGTGATTAAAGCCATCAGAGAGAATGAGCCTCTTTCATGCATCACTCATGCTCATGTGATTCAAAGTCTTTAAAGGCCACCTCAGAGAAGATCTGTTGTCTGTCTTCAAGCCCAATCAAGCTCTGATTATCCTGCAGTGTAATAGAGTCTAATTACAACCTTTGAAGGCAATGTAGGAATTTTACAGTGTTGCACATGATGAGAGGTTGTAAATAATGTAGCGAAAGAGAGAAAGAAAGAATAAAGATGATGAAATCAAGTGTTACTAGTAATTAGGCCCACACTGCAATGACACACATTTTCTTCATTGACTGTCTGAGGAGCTGATTGCATACATTTTACCTTGTATTTAAATATATATATATATATATATATATATATATACATATATATATATATATATATATATATAACTCTTTCAAAATGTGTGAAAAAAAAGAATAAACTTGAAAGGAATCTGGTATGTGTTAAATTTTGGGGACTTGTCGTTGTAGCGATGCCATCAGCTAATTGGTGTTTTCATGACGTCCTCTTCTGCAGCTCCAGGGTGATTAGACATGTCGTTTGTGGCTCAGGTGATTGTCTCAGAAAAAAACTGGCTGCAGAACTGAGCACCCATAAGCCAAGACAGTAGATTTCCAATTTTGTTTTTCCAGTGGGGGGCTCTGCTCCAGTCAAGCACCTGTCACTGGGATGTATGGGAATACAAATGGAGAGCTCTCTCCAGGTATTATAGATTTCGTTGGCTCTTGCATCAGCTTTTTAAAGTGCAGCTTTTACTCTTGGCACCTTAGACAATATTATATTTGGTTTAGTTTTATTAAACACTATTGCAGAATTTTGTTTGGTTTTATTACCTCTGAGCTGGCTTGATTGTGTTGGTTTTGCTTAACAAACTGAACCCTGAAATAAACAAAAAAAAAAATTTCAGGTCCGTGTAAATATATTTACTCATACATTTACCAATACAAGAGGAGAGCAGGTACAAAATCTGAGTGAGGTTTTTGTGTATCTCTAAGGGAAATTCACTATGTTTATTGTGTGGTTTATTTAGCTAGATTTTTCTTTAGGGCCTAATTGATGAAAGCAGTGTAGTAGTGTACTTTACTTTTACTGGAAGCCTACTTTCTATCATTGTAATTTACAGTATCAACCTGCCACTGCGATACAGACACCTGAATCAATTTTTTCAAGAGTTTTATAATGTATATTTATGTCCATACAGTCAAAGTCAGTGAGGTCCAAAAAGAAACAACCTTACTTTAATAGTATAGACAAAAAAAGGGAAATTTTTTAAAGTATGTATTCCACAGATTAAAAAAAGATCAACAACAATTAATGAATTCATTGATTGATCTCTTAAAATAATTTACATTGAAAATAGGTGTGTTTGTGCTTCAAAGAATGACTGTGACTTAATTGAAACACTTTTTCAGCATATTTAGCACTTTGATCAATTATAAATATAGCGGGTTTAATTAATAAGATGCAGGTTTATGAGTTAAAATACTGTGTGCAATAATGGCACTACTGTTTTTTTTTTATTTGGTCCACCTTGTGTATGACTGATGGGCACTATGTGTATGTTCATACATGGCCTCGCAGATAAGTAATTTTTGCCCAGCTGTGTTCTTACCTTTCTTAGCTACAAAATATATGTGACTGAATGCAGTGCGCTGAAGTGTAAATGGGCTAAGGACCGCGCGCCCCAGGGAAAGCCCTATGGCATTTAGGTAGCATAATATCTTTCCTGTCTTTATCCACCAGCGGGGCTTTAGTTTACACACTGGCTTATGATCCTGGGTCTCTGTTAACATTTCTTCCCCCCTCCCTAGCCGGCCCTCAATTACCCATTGAATGCTTATAGATGTTGAAGTCGGTTCTTTGACATGGCCAGGTTTGTCAGACCACTGCCAAACAGTTTTGATGCCAGAGAATGCTATTTGCTCAGCGATCGATTGGCCTGTTTCAAATAGATTGCGTTCCCTAGGGTCCATGTACTTAGTTATATTCGTACTGTGTCAGATGTTGAGATAAAGGTGATTTGGAATATGTAGGTCTAGACATATGCATGTGAGTGAGTAAAAGTAAATATGGTTTGGGCAGAAGGTGTGGAGGATTTGCTACAACTCGGTTCCAAAACCTAGTGAACCTTTTAAGGCATCATAGGCACGCTTTTGGCAAGAAATCTGTCCTAAATGTTAGGCAGCATGATTATACTTCCTTCTAATACCTAAATGTAGCCAAATTAGGCAGCAGTAAATGTATTCTTTCTAATAAAAAAAGGCAGTTAAAAACAAATAGCAACATGATAACTGCTAAACTCTACGCTAACAGCTTAGCTAATCCTGTGTTGCACTAATCATTCCAAATCAGTCACCTGGTTCTATGATGGTTAAGATTCTGCATTCAAAACCAGCTGCCCATTGTAGGCAGTAGATAGCAGTACAGCAAAATTGTGGCTGTGATTCATTATATTATTAATTATATTACTTGATAGATTGATTTATTTATTAAAAAAAAACAAAAAAACATTGGAAACATAACTTGCCCCCATAAGAAACTTAATGTTATCACTATGTAGTTATTTCTAACTAGTTTAGTTACTTTTTGTTTGTAGCTTAAAGCATGAAGTAGCTAACTGCTTTTTCAAAAAAGTAGCTTGACTTGATTAAATGACTGATTAGTTTGTAGCTAAGCAAACTACAGTTTTAAAGTAGCTTCCTCAAAACAGCCTTAAACAACAAAGGCTGACTGCAAAAATAGATTCCTCTGCTTACATTTTTTTTACAAAGCTCCAAAAACACACCTATACGTACAATACAGTACAGTTTCCAATTGAAATGATACTAGTGACAATATATATATATATATATATATATATTATGATAATATGATGACAAATTACAGGAACAGATTATTGATTAATAAAGACTTATTTTTGCATGGTTACTTGCACTGTAATGACCTCAAAACACTGTTACCACAGCACATGATTTGTAAATTTTTTGTCATATAACCGTGTCATGTACAACAACCAACATAAAATTAAATGTCACCAGATTCGCGTTCAGCTGTTTCAAGTTTTAGAGCCACTTACTGGACATTTTACTTTGAAAGTGTCACGAAATGCGCTAGAAGCAACATAGTATAATTTTTATCAAATGCTGTGTAATTAATGCGCATATTTCCAGTGAGCCCGGGTTGCCTTTATAGTTGGGAATACACATTTACAGAATGAGTGTTAGGCTATATCTGTTCAGCCAGCCGTGTGCACCTGTGTCTAAACCTGGGAGGTGATTCCTCATCCCTGTAATGATCAAGTCAATAAAAAGACCCCTCTGATTTTTGACCCACTGAATGGTTAAACAATAGTTACAGTGCCAAGGAACATTAGGCTATACGACGGCTTCACTCGCATTGAACAGGTGGATTTTTTCAAACCTACCCTTTATCCTCTCCCCCAAGACAACTCGACCGCTGCCTTGTCTTGCCATGCCAGACTCGTCATGTTGATCATTCACAGCTTCTGAGGAACATTCAGCACTTTGACCCAGAAAAGCGGCTTTGCATAATGATGGCAATATGTTTTGCCCAAACTGTGGGAGGAATGCCTGATGCAGTGGCAGGCGTTTTGATTAACAGATGCTAATAGCGTTTCCACCCTGCAGGGTTGTTTTGATAGAATGGCCGAGGTTGTGTCCTCAGCTGCGCTGATATGAAATCTGTCTTCTTAATGCTTGGTCTACGCATAGCAATTTTGCGCCTTTTCAAAATACGGACATCAGATCTGATAATCATTTTACTCACAGTAGCTGCGCGAATGGTTGTTCAACTTTGCACAGCTCTTTTTGGTAGCGCTTGACTGCAGTTCAGTAGACATTGTTCATAAAGTGTTTACGCATGTGGCTACACCATATAATGTGAAAAAAAAACATGTAGTGTCCATGACATCACCCACAGATTTCTGAAGTAATCTGGATCCTGGATAATCGAAAATGGGCAAAGAGGTGGGACATGGTTGGAGCTGGTTGCTGAAACCACGCCCGCCTAACTCGATGGTGGTGATAGCAATGGCAATCCACCTGTCATTCAGAACTTTAAAGCTTAATATGATTTAAACAGATGAGTTATAAAAATAAATTTAATAAATAAATCACCCTCCTCACAGTTGTCATGAAGGGCAAAATTTGCTATATTGACACTTTTTGTACCAGGCTGTAAAAAAAAATTCTGCTGTAAAGTTGGGCATTTTTACATGGATGGTCTATGGGATTGACTACCTTTTTGAGCCAGTCTCTATAGCGGCCAGTCAATGAATTGCAATTTAAGTCACTTCCGTGTTTGTTTCAAGGGAGAGACCAGAAGGTTGCCACTTGGGCTGCACCAACCCAAGCTCACTGCCTGTGGCAACTTTTCTGTAAAATTATATTACGTTATTACACTTTTAAAGTGAAATGTTCAGTTAATGGCACAAAAAAAAAGTACTTATTTTTTTCCATATTTTGTGGGTTTGATGATGTATAAAGTCTGTTGTATCTGTCTTATCAAACGGGGACTCTTATTTTGACAGGTACTGTAGGCAAAGAACTTTGCTGTAGGCTTGTTTGATATGAGCAAAATCTGCGCAGAACCGATCATCGCGAGATGCATGCCGGTTAGAAAAGTGTCCGAGTTACGTCCGACTTGCTGTGATGTCATGCTGATGTGTGTTTGTGTATTATTTTTATTAGCCTATTATTATTATTATTAAAGGGCTATTATAGTCGCTAATTTAAGCCATTCATAATCGCACGTTTATATTCAATTAATTAAACCATTAAATTAACTTAAACTATACTATATTAAACCAATGAGCCTTTTATATCATAGGCCAGTGGTTTTCAATCCTGGTCCTGGGGACCCACCACTCTGCACATTTTGTATGTCTCTCTTATCTGACACAAAGCGCAGTTCATGGATCTCTCTCCTAATGAGCTGATGATCTGAATCAGGTGTGTTAAATAAGGGAGACATGCAAACTGTGCAGAGCGGTGGGTCCCCAGGACCAGGATTGAAACCCACTGGCCTAGGCTATAGCCTATAGGCCTACCGCGCTCAAGTGGATGCATTAGCTTGCTGGCTAAAGGAATGACAATGAATGTCTAGTGAAAAAAATAGCTAGAGCATATTTTATTTACTTATTACTAAACCGCTTTCTGAGTCAGTGTCGGCGGCAAAGATGAAGTTGACGATGCTGATTCGCCATCTGTTTATAAGTAGCCTATAAATAGCATCGAATTACTATTTATACTATTTGCAAAGATCTGCTACTTTAACATAGCATGTATAGAATGGCTATTTTCGCTTAGTGTAAACAGCAAATCTCTAAAAATGCTGCTGTTGTTACTTAGTGTAAATAGAACATATCACTATTTTCACTTAGTGTAAAGCATCTATGGATATTTGCGCTTAATGCAAATTGCCGCTGCCTTAAACTAAAACCATACGGCATTACCATTAATGGCTGTACAGATGGTTACAGTCGTTTCGTTCTATGGATGGAGGCGTACACAACCATCAAATGATCCTAAAGTAAATAGCCAGTTTTTCTCGAAATACAATGGCTTTATTCTCGAAATAAAATTTTTATTCTCAGCATTTTTTTGTCAACATTTTTCTGGATATTTAATGAGTTTAATTTTGCATTATAATGACTTTATTATGGAGATTTTTTTTTTATTATTGTTTGGCCCTATAATCCTCTTTTTTACGCTCATTCGGCACATATCCAAATGTTTCCATATTCACAATGTTGGCTATTTGAATGCTACAAACTATTATTTCTTATGTAAACCAGGCTTTGTACTAAACGCGCTTTCTGCCAAAAAAAATGGTAACACTTTACATTAAAGTGTTTATAAAGGTGTTCATAAATGACTAATAACTCATTTACAAATGCATTATATATCATTGATAAGCAGTTATAAATGCATGAATAAAAAGGGTGATTTTAATGCAATACTTGCCAAATAGTGAGCCATTTTTAACTCATGTTATAAATGCTTAATAAATATATTTATTCATACTTATTTCACTCAAAACCAGATTCCTGATTTATTTCATGATGCAGCAAAAATTTACTTTTATAGTGAGACTGAAGCGTGTTGTATTTATGTTTCTCTCATTTATATCTCATGACTCATGTCACTTTTTGTACAATATTTCTTACCAGAATCTACTCTGTACCTTACCCATGATACGCTGCAAAAGTTCATGATGCCTATCCACAGCAATGATTAGAAACTGATATATTTTGTTTATCAAGATGAAATGATCAAACTTTATTTTGGGGTGGAAAAAATCATAAGAGCACAACCATGGCTTGATGAAATATCAATAATGATTTTTTTTTAAATTCCAATATTAGTTACCTCTGAACCTTAATGTAAATAATTTATGAATGAGTTATAAACGTTAATAACCTGTGAAAGTGAACCTTAATGTAAAGGGGACACCTGTGAACCATTTATTAATGAGTTATAAAAGTTGATAACGTCTGAAAGTGAACCTTAATGTAAAGTGAACAGCTGTGAAGTATTTATTAATGAGTTATAAACTTTAATAACCTGTGAAAGTGAACCTTAATGTAAAGTGGACACTTGTGAACCATTTATCAATGAATTATAAACATTAATAACCTGTGAAAGTGAACCTTAATGTAAACTGAACACCTGTGAACCATGTATTAATGAGTCATAAGCATTAATAACCTGCGAAAGTGAACATCAATGTAAAGCGAACACACTGATACTTTATTTATTATTAATGCACACACTGAAGGGTATTTTTTCCAGGTGAAATTTATTTTATTGTTGATGCACTATATTAGTAAACACAACAACTTGAAACAACATTCCTGAGCATAACTGCACACGAAAAGTGGGTTATACAAGTAAACTCACATTAACCAATTCAGAAAAAAACAATCAAGTATTCCACCAAATTATAACTAGTACCTGCGTGCGTGCGAGCAAACCATTGAATGCTCACCAGCGCCAACTACAGGCTTTGGTGATACGCGGGCAACTACACACACAGGCTTTGGTGATGTGATCCTGAAAGATTATAATAAATATATATTATATGCAATTAATTATTTTTTTGTTAGTAGTAGTAGTAGTAGCTACTACTAAAAAAATACATGGCATATTATACATATTTGTCACAGATTGTAGTGAAGGGCCGTAAGGAAGTAGAATTCAGATGCAGCAGTACCTACTATTTTTATTAAGAGGATTATTGAACTCAGAGAAACGTAGGAGAACAAACCATCCACATAAAAACAAATTCAGACAACCAAAGGCTAAAACTCAGGGCTATAATACACAAGAGCCAAAGGAAAAATGAACAAAACACAATAATAGATATACAGAATACAAATACAACAGATTTTGATTATAATTTGAATCTCTAAGCAGACGAACACAAACCTAAACATGACAATAATAAATAAATACATTATATATTACATATGATTATAATAATATGTAGATTATCAATGTTAGAAACCTGTGATAGTTCATGTAAATTATATGTTGTTATATAATTTCTGATCATTTATGTGCATATTTTTTGTCTACTTTTGCTTTATTTGTTATACACTGTTACATTAAAAAAAAAAAAAGGATCACATCACCAAAGCCTGTGTCTATATTTGCCTGTGTGTCACCAAAGCCTGTAGTTGGCACTGGTGAGCATTCGATACAAAGCCACTTTTCAAGAGAAGAAGCCACGTCGTTAGGACTGTTCCAATTTGCTCTGAAGTGAAATTTTAATCTCACATAAGTGTTTACTGATTTTATGGGTAAGTTAACTGTGAGGTGACATTGCAGACTGTGTTTTTCAAGTGATGATATCGCTGTGTTAGTTCAATGTAGTTACTGTACAAATAAATAACCGCACCAGCGCTCCTGCGGACGGTTCGCTCGCGCGCAGGTACTGAAAGTTAAACACTCATGTTACAGTGGGCTTTATCGTGATATCAAAAAATCATTACTGATTGCTTGATAATATGATAATGTTCTGTAACGGTGCTTTCGGTCATTGATTTAATGATTATTTAAAAACTTAAATTAGATCAAATATAAATATTCAGGTGTCTTTATTGAGCTTGCATTTATCAAATATTTTTGTCGTATAGATGTGATAGTTATAATTTGGTGGAATACTTGATTATTATTTTTTTCTTACTTGTTTAATGTGAGTTTACTTGTTTAAGCCACTTTTTTTGTGTGAAGTTTTACTCTGTAATGTTCCAATATGCTGTAGCGGACGGTTCGCTCGCGCGCAGGTACTGAAAGTTAAACACTCATGTTACAGTGGGCTTTATCGTGATATCAAAAAATCATTACTGATTGCTTGATAATATGATAATGTTCTGTAACGGTGCTTTCGGTCATTGATTTAATGATTATTTAAAAACTTAAATTAGATCAAATATAAATATTCAGGTGTCTTTATTGAGCTTGCATTTATCAAATATTTTTGTGGTATAGATGTGATAGTTATAATTTGGTGGAATACTTGATTATTATTTTTTTCTTACTTGTTTAATGTGAGTTTACTTGTTTAAGCCACTTTTTTTGTGTGAAGTTTTACTCTGTAATGTTCCAATATGCTGTAAAAAAAAAGATTAATCTTTTTGTTTCAAGTTTAAAGTTGTTTACTGGTATAGTGCAAAAACAATCAAATACATTTCCCCCAGAAAAATGCCAACTTTTTTTGTGTGTGCAATAATAATCAATAAATACAGTAAATGATGAATGTGTCCACTTTACATTAAGGTTCACTTTCACAGGTTATTAATGTTTCTAACTCATTAATAAATGGTTCACAGATGTTCACTTTTTCACTTTACATTAAGGTTCACTTTCACAGGTTATTAACATTTATAACTCATTAATAAATGGTTCACAGATGTTCACTTTACATTAAGGTTCACTTTCACAGGTTATTACCATTTATAAATCATTAATACATGGTTCAAAGCTGTTCAATTTACATTAAGGTTCACTTTCACAGGTTATTAACGTTTATAATTCATTAATAAATGGTTCACATCTGTTCACTTTACATTAAGATTCACTTTCACAGGTTAAAAACATTTAATAAGGCATTAATAAATGGTTCACAGGTGTTCACTTTACATTAAGGTTCACTTTCACAGGTTATTAACGTTTATAATTCATTAATAAATGGTTCACATCTGTTCACTTTACATTAAGATTCACTTTCACAGGTTAAAAACATTTAATAAGGCATTAATAAATGGTTCACAGGTGTTCACTTTACATTAAGGTTCACTTTCACAGATTATTAATGTTTATAACTCATTAATAAATGGTTCAAAGCTGTTCACTTTACAATAAGGTTAATAAGTTATGAGATATAAATGAGAAACATATAAATAACACCCTTAAGACTTGCTATAAAAGTCTAGTTTTGCTGTATCATGAAATACATCTGGGATCAGGTTTTGAGTGAAATAAATATTAATAAATATATTTATTAAGCATTTATAACATGAGTTAAAAATGGTTCACTATTTGGCAGGTATTGCATTAAATTCACCCTTTTTATTAATGCATTTATAACTGCTTATCAATGATTTATAATGCATTTGTAGATGAGTTATTAGTCATTTATGAACACCTTTATAAACACTTTATAAAGGGAACCTTAATCTAAAGTGTTACCATCAATCATTTTGAGTCTAATATCATCGCTTAGGAAATGACTGGCTGACGACACAGCTTAATGCTCATTGGTTCAGACAACTGTGATGCTATACATAGAAATACAATAGAAAAGTAAAAAAAAAAAAGTATGTATCACCTACTGTAAGGGTTCTTCCATAAAAGTTTCAGGAGACATTCATAGAATCTTCAAATTTCCATTTTATTAACCGCCACACTCATGTACTGATCACAAAGGTGCAGAAAAAAAAATTAAAATCAAAAGAAAAGAAATAAAAACGAACTGATAAATGAAATGTCAGCACACTACTAAGTTCTGGGCCTCAGATGTTTCTCCAGGAATCCCTCACCAGAACTAAATCAGCCATAGAAAAATCACAACCTTTTAACAAACAGATCAGACCATTTTATAATTACAGGGGGTCTCAATTCAGTACATCAAACCTCAATGAAAAATAAATATATAATATATACAAATAAACTCTATAAACATATGAAATTCCATTCACCATAAAGCAATAATAAAATAAAATGGAAAGAATACCCTTTATAATAACACATTCAAATGAACAAACAATCCAAACCCATATGGTACCCAAAACTACATTTCCCATAATTCCTAGCAAAGGATATAAAGGACATCAGGAAATGCAGCGCTCTTTTAACAACAAGCCTTTGTTCCATGCTGCAGTCATGGATCCCGGCAGAACCACGGGTAAGATACACAATCATTCAAACAATTAAATAAAGAAAATATTAACCCATATCTTGTGTAATTGGGGTTTTATTCAATCACTAGCGTGCACTCTAGTAATGAATTGTTGTCTCGCTCTTTGATCTTTAATGCGCGCATAAGAGACAACATGCACCACTAACACAAAATGTTTTGGGTAAATAATATTAAAGAGACAAAATAAATACATATAAATTTATAAACAAGCAAACAAACAATTAATCCCTTAAACAAAACAAAATCAATTTCTCCTACAAAGAAATGAAACAAATGAAAAAAGAAAACTAGAACGATTGAAATAAACTAGCCCAATTATTAAGTGTGTCCTTAGCCATCACGCCTACATTAAACTCTACCTTAAACCTACAGTGGGGAAAATATTTATTTGATCCCCTACTGATTTTGTTTGCCCACTTACAAAAAAAAAAAATTAAGGTAATTTTTATGGTAGGTTTATTTTAACGTACAGAGACAGAATGCCAACCAAAAAATCCAGGAAAAAACAAAACCTTATATAAAGGTTACATAATTTGATTTGCATTTCAGTGAGTGAAATAAGTATTTGATCCCCAAGCAAAACATGACTTAGTACTTGGTGCAGAAACCCTTGTTGGCAAGCACAGAGGTAAAACATTTCTTGTAGTTGGTCACCAGGTTTGCACACATCTCAGAAGGGATTTTGGTCCACTCCTCTTTACAGATTCTCTCTAAATCCTTAAGGTTTCTTGGCTGTTGTTTGGCAACTTGAAGTTTGAGCTCCTTCCACATATTTTCTATAGGATTGAGGTCTGGAGTCTGGTTAGGCTACTCCATTACCTTAATGTTCTTGAGCCACTCCTTTGTTGCCTTGGCGGTTTGTTTTGGGTCATTGTAATCCTTGAAGACTTATCCATGACCCATCTTCAGTTTTCTGGCTGAGGGAAGGAGGTTCTCGTCCAAGATTTTACAGTACATGGCCCCGTCCATTTGCCCCTCAATGCGGTGAAGTTGTCCTGTACCCTTAGCAGAAAAAACAGCCCCAGAGCATAATGTTTCCACCTCTGTGCTTGACTGTAGGGATGGTGTTCTTGGAGTCATAGTCAGCATTTCTCTCCCTCCAAACACGGTGAGTCGAGTTAATGCCAAATAGCTCAATTTTGGTCTCATCTGACCACAGCACGTTCTCCCAAACCTTCTCTGAATCATTTAGCTGTTCATTGGCAAACTTTAAACGGGCCTGTACAGTACAGTACACATGCCTTCTTGAGCCGTGAGATCTTGCGGGCACTGCAGGATTTCAGTCCATTGCGGCGTAGTCTGTTACCAATGGTTTGCTTGGTGACTGGTGGTCCCAACTGCCTTAAGGTCATTGTCTCTGACATCCTTTGACAGCTCTTTGGTCTTGCCCATGGTGGTGGGAGAGGTTGGAATGGAAGATACAGATTGTGTGGACAGGTGTCTTTTATACACCTAATGAGCTGACATTAGGAATAACTTCTTAAAGTGACAGGACTAGGCATGGGCCGATTACCGGTTTCAAGGTATACCGCAATTTGAAAATTTCACAGTTTCAAAACCACTAATATTTTCCGTTATACTGTTCCTGCAGTATGCACTGTTTTTCATGTCTCCTCAAAGACTGAAAGTGTAGGAATCCCTCAGGTTAAGTGCAGTGTAGAGAGTAACAGACCCTCCTCCTCCTGTTGGTGCGAGCGAGCGGTCAGTTAGGTGAGTGTAGGATGGCCGAATTTAAGGAGCTTCCCCTGGAACTTACGCAATCGGCAACTGGCCATTTTTTGTCTTATTGCAGCTCGTCTCTGTTCTGGACTTGCACAAACTGCGTTGCAATGCAATCATTTTCCAACATGGCATTTATGTGAAAACATAAAGTCTGTAAACGCCAATTAATACAGGCCAGAGACGCTGAAGACATACACACAGAGAAAAATGCTAGCAGGCAGATCACTCACTGTTCATGATGCACAAACTAATGGAAGAAAATCCTCAATATTGATTTGGGTGTTTATATGACTGTGTTTCTGGGGGGAACTGACTGTCTTCAGAAAAGTGTACGTGGTATTTTCTTTTCATCTCGTCTCTGTATAGTTAATATTAAAGCAGTGTTTCAGTGCAGCTGCTTTGTTTACAGCGGTAACCAAGGAAACGCTGTATCTGGTGTTCCATGAATCTGCGTCTCATTCAGAGCTTCTGCTGTTTGTTTCGTTCAGGCATGTAGTATAATTTCACAAAGCTAGTCAGAACAGAACATTCTGTTTTTGCTTCAAGTTGGGTTATTATTAAATCTAATTATGTATATGAAATTATATAACTAAATGATATGAAATTATATAAATGATATGTATATGAATTATATAACTAAAATTAAATAACTGTAATTACAGATTTAGGTTAAATAAAGATGTCAGTCTTTATTTTTCTTCTTTTTAGGGAACAAATCAAAGAAAAAATAAACATTCTACTGTTCCTAATAGTCTGTATGTGTCACAAATCCGGTCCGTGGGCTTCAGGCCGATTGCCACTAGAGGTTATTCTCCCATTACATTGACTCTCACACCACACAGACTGTTACACATCACCCTGGACTGCATTTCCCAACAACCATTGCACTGATCACACACACACACACACACACACAGCTGAATCCAATCAGACATGCTACATAAGCCATGGACTTCCTCTCTCTCACTGCCGAGTATTGTTCTGCATTTTTCACTCCCCAAGGGTTAGCTGCCTTACTGAGCCATTCCGTGTTTTCTGTTTTAGTCTCGTGTATTGTTTTGCGTGTATCCCTGTTTAGCGAATAGCTACCTTACCGAGCTTGTTTAAGTTTTCATAGTTTTCTTAGTCTAGTCTTATTCTTGCCTTGTCTGTTTTCCTGGTCTCTGATTCACGCCACGTCTCTTGGATTAACCCTTTGCTTGCTGTTTCTGACTCTGTTTGCCCCTGCTTGGACCTTTGCCTTCTACCTGGATTTATCTCTTGGCTTGCCTTCGATATACCCGTTTGCCATTGTCTGACCCATGCCTGTTAAAACCACGTCTCTTAATAAAAGCTTGCACATGGATCCTCACGCTTCACGTCTCGTCGGTCCCGTTACAGTATGTTGCTCAAAAACTAAATATATTGTGTTCAGCGGAATTTTTTTTTTTCATTTTTCATTTAAAAATAAAACATTTTAGAGCTGTAACAACAATACCGTGAAACCGTGATATTTTTGCTTAAAGTTATCATACTGTCAAAATCTCATACCGGCCCACAGGACTAATCTGTGTTCCACATGGGCACATAACCAGTCTGTGGGAGCCAGAATTCTTGCTGGTTGGTAGGGGATCAAATACTTATTTCACTCACTGAAATGCAAATCAATCTCTAAACTTTATATAATGTAATTTATTCTGTCTCTTTCCATTAAAATAAATCTACCATAAAAATTACAGACCCTTCATTTCTTTGTACGTGGACAAACTTACAAAATCAGCAGAGGATCAAATAAATATTTCCCCCACTGTAACTGACAGTGTTTAAAAAAAAAAAAAAA